>NC_057723.1:76719401-76759761 GCF_004010195.1 Chiloscyllium plagiosum
CTGGAATGGGTGCAGAGGAGGTTTACCAGGATGTTGCCTGGTATGGTAGGAAGATCGTATGAGGAAAGTCTGAGGCACTTGGGGTTGTTTTCATTGTAGAAAAGAAGGTTTAGGGGTGACTTAATAACGGTGTATAAGATGATTAGGGGTTTAGATAGGGTTGACCGTGAGAACCTTTTTCCACATATGGAGTCAGCTATTATGAGTGGGCATAGCTTTAAATTAAGGGGTGGTAGGTATAGGACAGATGTTAGGGGTAGGTTCTTTACTCAGCGAGTCGTGAGTTCATGGAATGCCCTGCCAGTAGCAGTGGTGGACTCTCCCTCTTTATGGGCATTTAAGCGGGCATTGGATAGGCATATGGAGGATAGTGGGCTAGTGTAGGTTAGGTGGGCTTGGATCGGCGCAACATCGAGGGCCAAAGGGCCTGTACTGCGCTGTATTCTTCTATGTTCTATGTTCTATTTCTAAGTTACTCAGAGGACACTGGCAGGTACCTTTAACTGAAAGTGCCAAGGAGATTTTGGCTTTTGTCACAGCAAATGGACATTACCAGTGTAAAGTCATGTCATTTGGAATGAAGAATGTGCCAGCCACATTTCAAAGACTAATCAATAAGTCATTTTGGGATTGCCCTATAGCATACATAAATGATCTGGTGAATTTTAATCACACACAGAACAAACATTTGAAGCATCTAGCAGAATAATTTGAATGACTTCAGGGGGCAGACTTCATGCTCAACCTAGCTAACAGTGGGTTCACAAAAGCCCAAGATACATTACTAGGCCATATCGTTGGATATGGGCATATGGCCCCACGGGATACAAAAGCAAAGTTGGGGAGTTTCCCGTAACCTCGGGGACTGAGTGGTTCGAATCAAAATTTCAAACTGAATTTCAGTAGTGTGGTTGCTTCATTGACTGAGCTGTTGAAGAAGTACAAAAAATCTCAGTGTCAGAGGAGTGCCAGAATGCATTTGACAACCTGAAAACTGTGTTAACCACTGCTCTGGTCTTAGTAGCACTTAACTTTGCAAAGTCATTCAAGGTGGCTATTGATGCAAATGCTGTAGGTGTCAGTGCTTTACTCTTCCAAGATGAGGTGAGGTTGGAAAGACCTATTGTGTAATTCTCCTAAAAGGTGAATATTCATCAAAAGAAATATTCCACCATTGAGACAGAGATCTTGAGTTTGGTGTTGATGTTACAGCATTTCAACATTTATGTTCACAGTAATGTAACTGAGACAATTGTATGTGCTGATCATAATCCCTTAAAGATTTTGCAGAAATTTAAGGATAGAAAAACCAGATTTGTTTAGATAAGTTCATTGTAGTTATTCAATTTGAAAATTATACACGTGGCAGGTCAAGAGAACATAATTGCCAACACATTGTCACGACTTTGATGGAAAAAGATGGAGGTGTTTGGTGGAGGAAGAAATGGATTGAGATGGACTGTAGTGTTGAATGCTAGCATGCTTATATTTAATGTAATGTATATATAATGTAGAGATACTAATAGAGTGAGACGAAAGGTTTTGTAAATGAAGCTATCTTTGTATATTGATGCTTCATTGTATTTTAGAGGGGAGACCTTATCTTTAAGAAGGATTTGTCTGTCCCAGTTCTCCTGAAGGTAGGTATTGTAATCCTAGTCCCGAGGTGTCTGCTCCATGGGAAGCAGAGAAAATAGCTTTGAGTTTTTGTTTAAAGTAGACAAAAGAAGCATGTGTGAGTGGAATAAGGCTCCCATAGTCCAGGGTTTTAGTTTATGCTTTCAGTTGTTGAAGCTGCTAGATAATGCTCTCTGTCTGCTGCTGCTGCAAAAGTTTGAGTTCTTTCTCTGCATCTAGATTCATTCTGTCAGTGTTCCTTCTTATGGACTGGAGGAGATAATGAGTGAGGGAAATCTGTTTTGCTGAACTTGCCTTTGCCACTGGTGTTTATAGGATGTGCCTGTATTGGAACAGTTAATGAGTAAGAGTTAAATAATTTTTAAGCATTTTGACAGAGTTAAAATCATGCCAATTCTTTTTTTGTGTTTGTATTTCAATTGTGGTGTGAGAAGAAACTGTTTTGTTCAACCCCAGCAGTTTGACCAATCAAATCACATCTGGAGCATACACTTGCCTTTAAATAAGATAAAAGTTAGGGTCGAGACTATCTCCTTAATATATTTGGAGGGGGTTTGGCCTGGTCCATAACAGTTTGTTTGGTAATTTGTCCCTTTTGTAAATCCATGCTGAGTCTGTCCAATCCCTTTGCTGTTTTCCAAGTGCATTGCTACTAAATCTTTTCAAATGGACTCGAGCATCTTCCCCACCAATCAAATCAACAAACCAGAGGGAGAACTCTTAGGGTTTACTGAGAAAACCAGATGCAAAGAGATGAAATATAAATTCCTAGAAACACAGTAAAAATCTGAGAAAGTCTCCCCTTTTAGGAACCGCAGTCATTACACTACTTTCATAAGGCAGCATTTACAAGTGCCATTGGCTTTCACCATTTAGTATGATGAGAAAAATAATAAATGCTGAAATACAAATTGAGCATTTATCATAAAGTTGTATCCCTTTGAATTCCTGCTTCACTTCATATTAAATTTACAATTTTTTAGTTAACCAGTAGATGTTACAATTTCATAACAAAAACAATTTTCTTTGAATAACTAACGTGAAACTAAAGATGTGATTTTCAGTTACTGATGCAAATTGCAGAATAGTGAATCATGTAAATTAATTAATGATAAGTCACGAGCCGTAGCTGGACAATTCTAGACACAAGTTCAAGTTTAAACACACTGGAAGCTAAATGTGTCATGTTAAAATATTCAAGAGGTACTTTCGATAAGTAAGCAATGTGTTATTTATCAGTAGCACTGCATTCTGTTTCTGATTAGGAAATACACCAACTAGCACATTTCCCAGGCTTGATAATGTTCTTACTCCAAGAATTGTCCTGGGTTGTGGGAAGGTCACAGAACATTGAGGAGAATCCATCATATGCTTTGCTTGGATCGTTGAGGATTATTGTGCATGGATTTACACTGGGAAAGGTTTTAACCCTTTGAGAGTAAAAGAAGTGCTGCTGTTTTGAGAATAATTCATTTTCCTGAGTAATTACCTGTATAACAAAAAAAAGAATATTATTAACAGATGCATGTATACATGATGCTAGGAGGTATCTAAAGAAGTATTTCCTTGATTTTGCTGCAATTCAATCCCGGGTCCCATTTGAACTCCTGTCGGTTTGATAAGATTCTGCTGTCCAGTAACCCTCTGATCAACTCAATGAACAATCTCCTCTCCAAATGACAAAAATCTTCGTAAAGCTTGGAATTCACCATAGACCTTAATGGATCTCTGTAAACTCCTTGGGGGAATATAGTGAGGCATATGTGACACTGCGTGTGGAAAGAAGGATAACTATTCACATTGACAACCATTTTAACAGACAAATGGTCAGCTTTGAAATACCTCAACAGAGATTGGTATTCCATCATTAAGTCATTCTTTATCTTCATGTGGAGAGTCCTTGACACTGATTCAGTTCCCTCAGAGCCAGCTCTCAGAGTGAACAGAACCCCCGACACTTCTATTTATTTATTTTATTTATTTATTTATTTATTCTCTTTTTTTTTTCCCCCACACTACCACCTAAATCTCCTGTTTATTTTTTTTTAACGTAAAGTCCCTGTTTATCTTTTTTTTCCTAAGTGCGGTAGTGCTTATTATTACCTGTTTTTTTTTTTAAAATTTAACCCCCACACTACCACCTAAGTGCGGTAGTGCTTATTTTTTTCCCCAGCACCCATGGTGTGTGTGTGCAAGTGTGAGACACAGTGAAAGACACAAAGTGCATGAATCTTTATTCAAATTCCACCACCAGGAAGACAGGAAAACACCCGGGGACACTTCTATTTATTTATTTTTTCTTTTTTTTTCATCTGTTTATTTATTTTTTTAATTTAACCCTCACACTACCACCTAAGTGCGGTAGTGCTTATTTTATCCCCAGCACCCATGGTGTGTGTGTGTGCAGGTGTGAGACACAGTGAAAGACACAAAGTGCACGAATCTTTATTCAAATTCCACCACCAGGAAGACAGGAAAACACCCGGGGACACTTCTATTTATTTATTTATTTATATTATTTTTTTCAAACACTTCTATTTATATCTGTCAGCCAGGGGTCCCTGATTGGACCATGTTAACAGCCCCAATCAGGGGCTGATCACATTACAATAACCACATCCCTTCGCCCTCTGAGTCCAAGGAAGTGGGCCAGTTCATTTTTTTTTTGCAGCTCCTCCTGAGACATTTTAGCACAGAGTCATTTTAATTCAAAGAATAATTCTTTGCTGTTTATGCCAACTCCAGCAGGATACTACCTCCAGCAGATCTTCCCCTCCCCTCCCTTGTCAGCATTCTGCAGGGACTGTTCCCTCTGTGACACTGTCACTCTTCCATAACACTTAACACTTCCTCGCCCCAATATGGCACCTTCCCATGTTATCACAGAAGATGTAACACTTGCTCTTTTATCCCTTCCCTCTTCATTGTCCAAGGCCACTATGATGTGACACAGCAGTTTACTTGTACTTCTATTGATGTGGTTGACTGTATCTGCTATACACAATGCATTCTCCTCTATATTGGTGGGACCAAGTGCAGCCTGGGTGACTGCTTTAGGGAGCACCTCTGTTTTGTCTGGAAGAGTGACCCTGGCATTCTAGTTGCTTGCCATTTCAATATAGTTATATCTTGTATTCTGCTAATGTTTCCATCCTAGGCCTACTGCTGTTTCCAGCAAAGCCCAATGCAAGCTGAAAAACAAGTTATCACATTTTACACTGAGGCACTTCACACACTATTTTCTACTATGAACAACTACTATTAACAGCTATTTTGCATCTGTATAACTCTTCTACTGCCATACATACTTCCTTTGTCATAGAGTCATAGAGATGTACAGCATGCAAACCTTTGGTCCAACTCGTTCATGCAAAATAGATATCCTAATCTAATCTCGTTTTATTTACCAGCACTTGGCCTTTATTCCTCCAAACCCTTCCTATTCGTGTACCCATCCAGATGCCTTTTAAATGTTGTAATTGTAACAGCCTCCACTACTTCCTCTGGCAGCTCATTCCATGCACACACCAAACTCTGCATGAAAAAATTACCCCTAGGTCCCTCTTAAATCTTGCCCCCTCACCCTAAACCTATGCCCTTCAGTTCTGGACTCCTTACTATTAAGTGTATGCGTCCTGCCCTGATTTGCCTTTCCAAAAGGCAGCATCTTATATTTATTTAAATTAAACTTCATCTGTCATTCCTCAGCCCATTGGCCCATCTGATCAAGATCCCATTGTACGCTGAGGTGACCTTCTTCGCTGTCCACTACACCTCCAATTTTGATGTCACCTGCAACCTTACCAAGTATACCTCTTATGCTCACATCCAAATCATTTATATAAATGATGAAAAGCAATGGACCTAGCACTGATCCTTGTGGCACACTGCTTGTCACAGGCCTCCAGTCTGAAAAGCAATCCTCCACCACCCCCCTCTGTCTTCTACCTTCGAGACAGTTCTGTATCCAAATTACTAGTTCTCCCTGTATTCCATGAGATCAACCTTGCTTACCTATCTACCATAAGGAGCCTTGTTGAAAGCCTTATTGAAGTCCATATAGATCACGTCCACCATTTTGCCCTCATCAATCCTCTTTGTTACTTGTTCAAAAATCTTAATCAAGTTCGTGAGACATGATTTCCCATGCACAAAGTGAGGCTGACTATCCCTAATTAGTGCTCACCTTTCCAAATGCATGTAAACACTGTCCCTCAGGATTCCCTCCAACAACTTGCCCACTACCGATGTCAGACTCACCAGCCTATAGTTCCCTGGCTTTTCCTTACCACCTTTCTTAAATAGTGTCTTTTTCTCTCGGTACCCTTACCATCTAATCCATCCGTCCTTCCTACTCTTTGTCAGCAACATAAAACTTATTATTTTCCAGGCCCCTTCAGTTTCAAAAAAGAGTCCTATTGAAATCAAAATGTTCACTTTGATTATTTCCTCCACACATACTGGCAAACTCGCTGACTTTGATTTCATTTATATGCCACATGTACTGAGATATGGTGAAAAGAATTATTTTGTGCGCTAACGAGACAAATCATATCTTACATAAGTACGTTAGGGTAATAGAAAAGAATGCAGAACATTTTTGCAGCTACAGAGAAGGTGCAAAGAAAGATCAATTCTAATGTATGAGAGATCCTTTATTCGGTCTGATAACAACGAGGAAGAAGCTGTTCTTAAATGCTGGATGTAGGTTTGCTCGCAGAGCTGGATGGTTCATTTCTAGACGTTTCATCACCCAACTAGGTAACATCTTCAGCAGTGCTTCGCCTGAGGCCCACTGAAGATGTTACCTAGTAGGGTGACAACCTTCCAGCTCAGCGAGCAAACCTACATCCAGTACCTCAACCTGAGCTACAAATCTTCTCAAGACTTGCTGTTCTTAAATCCATTGGTACATGTTTTCAAACTTTTGTACCTTCTGCTCAATGAAAGAAGGTGAGAGACAGTATAACCCACGAAGTGGGAGTTGTCTTTGGTGATGTTGGCTGCTTTCCTGAGGCAGTGAGAAGTGTAGCTGGAGTCAATGGATGGAAGGCTGGTTTTCTTGATATACTGGACAGCATTCACATCTATAAGGAGCAGAAATTAGGCCATTCAGCCCATCATGTCTAGTCCACCATTCAATCATTGCTGACAAGTTTTTCAATCCCATTATCCAACTTTCTCCCCATATCCCTGATCCCCTTGACAATCAGGAACCAATCTATCTCAGTCTTAAGTATACTCCATGACCTGACCTGCACCACCTTCTGTGACAAAAAATTCAATATTCACCACTCTCTCACTGAAGAAGTTTCTCCTTATCTCCACTCTAAAAGGTCTTCCCTTTACTCTCAGGCTATGCCCTTGGGTCCTAGTCTCTCTTACAAATGGAAACATCTTTCCAATATGTACTCTGTCCAGGCCATTCAGTATTCTGTAAGTTTCAATTAGGTTCCCCCTCTTCCTTCTAAACTCCAATGAGTATAGACCCAGAGTCCTCACACGTTCCTCATATGGTAAGCCTTTCATTCCTGGGTTCATTCTTGTGAACCTCCTCTGAACATGGTTCAAGTCCAATACATCTTTCCTGAGATATGGAGCCCACCCAAAACAGTTCACAATCCTCCAAATGTCATCTGACCAGAGCCTTATAGAGCCTCAGAAATATATCCCTGCTTTTATAATCAAGTCATCTCAAAATAACTGCCATCACTGCATTTGCCTTCCTAATTGCAGATTCAACCTGCAAGTTTACCTTGAGAGAATCCTAGACTAGAACTCTCAAGTCTCTTTGCACTTCAGAATTCTGAATTTTACCCCCACTTTGAAAATAATCCATGCCTCTATTCTTCCTACCAAAGTGCATGACCTCACAATTTCCCACATTATACTCCATCTGCCAATTCTTTGCCCACTCTCCTAACCTGTCCAAATCCTTCTGCAGCCTTCCTGCCTCCTCAATGCCGCCTGTCCCTCTACCTATCTTTGTATCATCTACAAACGTAGCCAGAATGCCCTCAGTCCCTTCATCTAGATCATTCATGTATAAAGTGAAAAGTTGTGGTCTGAACATTGAGCCTTTCAGAAAACCAAATGTCACTGGCTGCCATTCAGAGGAGGACCCTTTTATCCCCACTCTCTGCTTCCTGCCAGATAGCTAAGCTTCTATCCATGCTAGTACCTTGCCTCTAACTCCATGGGCCATTATCTTACTCAGTAGTCTCCAGTGCGGCACCTTTTCAAAGGCCTTCTTGAAGTCCAGATAGATTACATCCATTGGGTCTCCTTGGTCTAACCTGTTTGTTATTTCCCAAATAATTAGAGCAGCACGGTGACTCAGTGGTTAGCATTGCTGCTTCACAGCGCCAGAGACCCAGGTTCAATTCCAGTCTCGGGTGACTGTCTGTGTGGAGTTTGCACATTCTCCCTGTGCCTGTGTGGGTTTCCTCCCACAATCCAAAGATGTGCAGGTCAGATGAATTGGCCATGCTAAATTTCCCATAGTATTAGGTACATTAGTCAGGGGTAAATGTAGGGGAATGGGTCTGGGTAGGTTATTCTTTGGAGGGTCACTGTGGACATGTTGTGCCGAAGGGCTTGTTTCCACACTGTAGGGAATCTAATTGTAGCTGATTTGTCAGGCGTGATGTCCCCTTAATGAAACCATGCTGACTTTGCCCTATTTTACCATGCACTTCCAAATTTTTAGAAATCTTATCCTTAACAATGGATTCCAGAATCTTACCAACAACCGAGGTTAGGTTAATCAGTCTGTAATTTTCTGTCTTTTGCCTTATTCCCTTTTAAAACAGGGGTGTCACGTTAATGATTTTCCAGTCTTCTAGGACCCTCCCTTCTTCTAGCAATTCATAAATGATCACCACTTAATGCCTTCTCTATCTCATCAGCTATCTCCCTTAAAACTCTGGGATGTAGTCCATCTGGTCCAGGTGATTTATCCACCTTCAGGCCATTTAGTTTTTCTAGCACCTTCCCTTTGGAGATAGCCACCATACTCTGCTCTGCCTCCTCACTCTCTTGAATTTTTGGGATATTACTCATGTCTTCCACCATGAAGATTGATGTGAAGTAATTACTCAGTTCCTCAGCCACTACTATCTCTCCAGCATCATTTTTCAGTGACCCAATGTCCACTTTTGGCTCTCTTTTGCTTTTTATGTACCTAAAAAAACTCTTACAGTCTTCCTTTATATTACAGACTAGCTTACCCTCATACTTCATCTTCTCTCTCCTTATTTCTTTTTTTGTTGCCCATTGTTGGTCTTTGTGAGCTTCCCAATCCTCTGATTTCCCATTGCACTTCACCACATTATATGCTTTCTCTTTTGTTTTTATGCTATCCCTGACTTCCCGAGTCAGCCACGGCTGCCTCATCCTCCCTGTACCAGGCTTCTTTTTCCTCGGGATGAATCTTTGCTGTGTCGCCTGATTTACTCCCAGAAACGCCTGCCTTTGCTGTGCCACTGTTATTTCCTGCTGGGTTCCTCTCTCAATCAATTCTACCCAACCCCTCCCTCATGCCTCTGTAGTTGCCTTTATGCAGCTGTAATACCATTACCTTTTATTCTATCTTCTCCCTCTCAAATTGCAGAGTAAATTCAATCATGTTATAATCACTGCTTCCTAAAGGTTCTTTCACCTTAAGTTCCCTTATCAAGTCTACCTCATTGAACATCATTAAATCCAGTATTACCTGTTCCCTAGTGGGCTCCACCACAAGCTGGTCCAAAAAGCCATCTCATAGACATTCCACCAATTATTTTTCTTGCAAACCACTACCAATCTAATTTTTCCAGTCCACCTGCATATTGAAATCCCCCATGATCATTGCAACTTTTCCTTTCCTACACATCTTTTCTATCTCCTGGTGTATCTTGCACCCCAGCTCCAAGCAACTATTTGGAGGTCTGTACATGACTCCAGCTATGATGTTTTGACCTTTGTGGTTCCTCAATTCTGCTGACATAGGTTCTAACCCTACTTTATTTCTTACTATTGAGTTAATTTTCTTTCTTACTAATAAGGCAACCTCATCCCCTTTGTCTACCTGCCTATCTTTTCAATAGGATGTATATCCTTGAATGTTCAGCTCCCAATCCTGATTCCCTTGCAGCCACGTCTCCATGATGCCCACCAAGTCATACCTGGCAATTTTAATCTGCATCACAAGCTCATTTACCTTATTCCTTATATTGCGTGCATTCAGATGTAAGACTTTCAGTCCTGTACTAACCGTCCCTCTTTTCTATAATTTTTTCTGATCTCGTGCAGAGCAGGGTCATACTAAGCTGTGTGGCATCCAGACAGGATGCTTTCTATGGTGCATCGAAAAACATGCCAAATTTCCTTAGCCTTCTAAGGAAGTACAGGCATCGTTATGCTTTCCTGACTTTTGCATTGATGTGGATGGACAATGCCAGATTGTTGGTGATATTTACTCCTCAGAACCTGAAGCTCTCAATCACTTCAAGCTCAGCACCAATGACACAGTGTCCTGCACTCATGACCAGCTTCTTCATTTTGCTCTCACTGGGGGAGAGATTGTTGTCTTTATACCATGCTGCTAAGCTCTCTATCTCTTTCCTGTACTCTGATTGTCATTATTTGAGATATGACCTACTACAGTGGTGATATCAACAAATTTGTAAATGGAGTTAGAGCTGAATTTGGCCACGCAGTCGTGAGTACATAAAGAGATTAGTAAGGAGCACTAACTGTTTTATTTCAGATCTCCAGTATTTGCAATACTTTATATTATAATATTACTCTCCGACTCTGTCTAAATTATTAATGTAAATTATGATTAACTGAGACCTCAGTACTGATCCATGCTGCACTATGATAGCCTGCGAACTTGAAAATGCCCCATTTAAACCTACTCTTTGCTGCCTGTCTGTGAATTAATCTTCTATCCGTTACTTCCAATTCCAGGAGCTCTCCTTCTATCTGTTAATCATTTGTGTTGTCCTTTTGGTAAGGCCCTGGGGAGTGCTGTTGAGCTAAAAGACCTAGGAATGCAGGTGCATAGCTCCTTGAAAGTGGAGTCGCAGGTAGGCAGGGTGGTGAAGGAGGCATTTGGTACACTTCACTTCATTGATCAGAGCATCAAATATAGGATTTAGGACATCATGTTGCAGCTGTTCAAGACTGGAGAGTTTGAGTTTTAAGGAGAGGCTGGATAGACTTTTTTTCCCTGGAGCATCAGAGGCTGAGGGGTGATCTTAGAGTAGCTTATAAAATCATGAGGGTCATGGATAGGGTGAATATCCAAGGTCATTTTCCCCAGGGTAGGAGAGTCCAAAACTAGAGGACACAGGTTTAAGAGGAGTAAGAAAGACTTTAAAGGGATCTAAGGATAACTTTCTCACACAGAGGGTAGTGCATGCATGAAATGGGCTGCCAGAGGAAGTGGTGGAGGCTGGTACAATTACAACATTTAAAGGGCATCTAGATGGGTATATGAATAGGAAAGGTTTAGAGGGATATGAGCCAAATGTTGGCAAATGGGACTAGATTAATTTAGAATACCTGGTCAACATGGATGAGTTAGACTGATGGATGAGTTTCTATGCTGAATTCAATCACTTTTGAATAAGTTTGGCACTGTAGGTATACGATATTTGCTTATTCCCTTTTATTTATCCTACTAAATACTTCCTCAAAAACGCTAATAAATTTGTCAAACACAATCTCCCTTGCATATAATAATGTTGACATTGTTTGATCATACTATACATTTCTAAATGTGTTGTTAACATAGAACAGTACAGCACAATACAGGCCATTTGGCCCTTGATGTTGTGTCAGCCTTCTAACCTACCCTACGTGCCCTTCATTGTACTATCTTCCATGTGCCTATCCAAGAGTCACTTAAATGTCCATAATGTATCTGACTCAACTACCACCACTGGTAGTGCATTCCACACACTCACCGCTCTCTGAGTAAAGAACCTATCTTGGACATCTCCCTTAAACCTTCCTCCAATTACATTAAAATTATGCACTCTTGTGATAGATATTTCTGCCATGGAAAAGGGTCTCTGGCTATCCACTATATCTATGCCTCTTAACATCTGTATACCTCTATCAAGTCACCTCTCATCCTTCTTTGCTCCAATGAGAAAAGCCCTAACTCCCTCAACCTTTCTTATTAAGACATGCCCTCCAGCCCAGGCATCATCCTGGTAAATCTGCCCTGCACTCTCTAAAGTTTCTACATCCTTCCTAAAATGAGGCGACCAGAACTGAACGCAATATTCCAATAACCTCGCAGCTCTTAAACTCAATCGCCTGCTAATGAAAGCCAACACACCATACACCTTCTTCACAACCCTAACAATGTGAGTGGCAACTTTGAGGGATCTATGGACATGGACCCCAAGACCCTGCTGTTCCTCTACACAGCCAAGAATCCTGTCTTTAACCCTGTATACTGTATTCAAATTTGAGCGTCCAAAGTGAATGACTTCACACTTTTCCAGGTTGAACTCCATCTGCCACTTCTCAGCCCAGTTCTGCATTCTGTCAATGTCCCATTACAACCTACAACAGCCCTCCACACTATCCACAACTCCACCAACTTTCACATCATCAGCAAATTTACTAAACCACACTTCCACTTCCTCAACTAAGTTATTTATAAAAACCACAAAGAGCAGAGGTCCCAGAACAGATCCATGTGAAACTCCACTGGTCACCGAGCTCCAGGCTGATACTTTCCATCTACTACCACCTTCTGCCTTCTATGGACCTGCCAATTCTGTATCCAGACAGACAGGTTTCCCTGTATCCCATGCCTCCTTACTTTCTCAATGAGCCTACCATGGGAACCTTATCAAACGCCTTACTAAAAACCATATACACAACATCCACTGCTCTACCTTCATCAATGTGTTTTGTCACATTCTCAAAGAATTCAATAAGGTTTGTGAGGCACGATCTTCCTCTCACAAAGCCTTGCTGACTATTTCTAATCAAGCTATGGTTTTCCAAGTAATTATAAATCCTGTCTTTCAGAATCCTCTCCAATATTTTGCCCGCCACTGACATAAAGCGATTGGTCTGTAATTCCCAGGATTATCCATAATCCCTTTCTTGAACAAGGGAATAACACTTGCCACCCACCAATCATCTGTTACTACTCCAGTGGACAATTAACACTCCCTTACTATAAATTCTGGCACTTTCACAATGACTGATGATATCGGGTGACCTAGCTTGAACTTCCCTATTTTTCTCTCTCCCTATTTTCTTGAATGTCAGCATTGTATCTACTAAATTACAATCCACTGGACCTGTTCTAGAATTTAAGGAATTTTGGTAAATCATAGGCAGTGATTCACCACTCCTGCAGTTTATTTTAAGAATCTAGAATGCAGGTCATCAGAACCTGAATGTTGTTGGGTTTTAGTCTCATAACATTTCCCCAACACATTTTTTCGGCTGATACTAGTTACCTGAATTCCCTCACATTTTTTAGCACCAACATTAATCTCTATTCCTGGTACGCAACTTTATCTTTCTACTGTTAAGATAGACACAAAATGTTTGATTGATGCCCCTGTCATTTCTTCATTCTCTATCCTTAGCAAGACATTGAGTTGTGTTCAAAGGAGGCAGCATGCCCCTGTTGTGAGTGTGATGTTTTATCAGATTTATATGCTTTATTATTTGGTCATCATTAGGAGAAATTCAAGTGCCAGTTTTCACACCTCGATGCCAAAGATACTCAGCTGGTTTTCTTGGACATGAACTCTCTGATTCCAAAAGGCAGTGGCCTGGAGAGGAAGACCACAAGAAGTTGTTGTGTGCCGATTTAGCTGAGGATAAAGTATTGACATCTTCAATGGTTTCAGAACAATTCATTGAGACTGAAGAAAGTAAAGCTGTCCAGAGAAAATTAGTGATTTTTTAACAATCAATAGCTTGCTGTAATCCTGTTGCTAACATTCTGCTTCAATTAAGATGTATGCAAAAACAGGAACTCAAACATTTAATGTTAAAAGAATATTGCAATGTATGTCTGGAAACAATAAGTAAATGGCAGATAGAGACCAGATATAGTCATCTGTATTAAACATGCAGGTAAAGCATGAACATGGTATGACAGAGTTGACAGCAACAGAACTTAAAGCTAATGCCACAGTCTCTTAACTGCTTTGATCAATGTGTTTTGTATGGAAAAAGACATGTATTTTCTTATCCTTGGCTTTAATATTTCAGAAGCTGTTTACAAAATATGAGCCTGAATTAAATACATGCACTTGGTTCTCGGTCACATACTCGCATGCACAAAGGTTGGATCCATTTATAAGGTAACATTACAGGTTGTAGTTACCTTAGACTCTGATTTATGATCCCTAATCTCTAGTGAACCAAGAATGACCTGAGAAAGCTAAGGAGCTGTAACATCTTGCTGACAAGCACAACACCTGGGGTTTCTTCAGTGCCACTAAAGCCAGACCCAACACCCTTGGCCTCAAAACAACATGGGGCAAGGATGGAACCCTATTGACAGACAGAGAAAACATCAGTCACCAATGGAGAAAACACTTCAAAGAATTCCTAAACCATGATACAATCATTAATGAGAACATGTTTGAGGAAATCACACCAAGTCCCCAAAGAAAATCTTGGACTCCCACTTACCATGACTGAAGTTGAAGCCACCATCAGACACATGAAGAATGGAAAAGTCGCAGGAGTAGATAGAATTCAGCAGAGATTTTCAAACTTGAAGGAGCAGAGCTTATCCGTCATCTCCATCAACTGTTCCTGAAAATCTTGGACAAGGAAGAAATTCCTGCTGATCTCCGGAATGTGGTTATTGCCACCGTCTTCAAGAAAGGAAACAAAATGATTGTGGGAACTACCCAGGAATCTGCCTACTCTCCATTGCTGGAAAGATCACTGCCCTAATCCCCACTAGGCAGTTTCGCCCAGTCTCTAAGGAAATACTTCCTGAAAGCCAGTGTGGCTTCCAACCAAACCATGGAACTATTGACATGATTTTCAAAGCACAGCAACTCTTAGATAAATGGCAGGAACAACACCAATCTCTACACTTGGCCTTCACTGACCTGATCAAGGCTTTTGACTCAGTCAATCAGAAAGTGCAATGGAAGACCCTATCTAAAGTTGGGAGTCCAGTGAAATTCATCAACACCCTCTGTCTCCTCCATGACAAGATATCGGTGATGGTCCTCAATGATGGTAATATGACAGAATCCTTTGAGGTCACTACAGGCGTCAAGCAGGGATATGTCAGCACCACCACTCTTTTATCAATCTTCATCACCACCTTTATTCATCTTACCAAGAAAAAACTTCTCAGCAGTATGGACATTGCCGACAGGATGGACAGAAAACTTTTCATTCTAGACTGATTGAAATCCAAGAAGAAAATGTTGGATGAGATTAAACCGCATTTCAAAGAAAGAGACATTCTAGGATTCAATCACACAAAGCAAATTTAAAGATGAAAATAAACCTGACTTTAAACAGGGGAAAGTGAGTTCAATTTTTTTTCATAGATAGAGGAGTGGTTGGTTGAACATTTATTCACAGACCTCAACATTAGGAACACACAGACACGGAAATCAGAAGCTAAGATCTGAATGGAATGGTTCAGAATTGGCTTTAACAAGAAGAGAGCCTGGTAATGACTAATCAAAAATACTCAATCCAGAGGGTCAGATCATGAAACCCTATCACAGAGAATTCCATCTTGGATTATATTCATATCCACTGGTAACATCAAGTTAGATAGTTTTACCAATAATCAGGATTATTGTTCTTGTCTAAAACCAGACAAATTGTGAACCAGAAATTGTGTTAAATTACAGACTGCACAATCTCATCCAAATGTTAAGAACCATCATGAAGGTGCAAAACTACAGTACAATCTTTCTACTGGAGACATGGAAATGTAGTATTGCACTTTTTAAAAAAAGTTTAAAAATAAAGAATGGTATTTACTTAGGGTGTAGGTTTGTTCGCTGGGCTGTAGGTTAGATATCCAGACGTTTCGTTACCTGGCTAGGTAACATCATCAGTGGCGACCTCCAAGTGAAGCGAAGCTGTTGTCTCCTGCTTTCTATTTGTATCTTTCTCCTGGATGGGGTTCCTGGAGTTTATGGTGATGTCATTTCCTGTTCGTTTTCTGAGGGGGTTGATAGATGGCATCTAGATCTATGTGTTTGTATATGGCATTGTGGTTGGAGTGCCAGGCCTCTAGGAATTCTCTGGCATGCCTTTGCTTAGACTGTCCCAGGATAGATGTGTTGTCCCAGTCGAAATGGTGGCCTTTTTCATCTGTGTGTAGGGCTACGAGGGAGAGAGGGTCATGTCTTTCTGTGGCTAGCTGGTGTTCGTGTATCCTGGTGGCTAACTTTCTTCCTGTTTGTCCTATGTGGTGTTTGTGGCAGTCCTCGCATGGAATTTTGTAGATGACATTGGTTTTGTCCATGGGGTGTACTGGGTCTTTTAAGTTTGTTAGTTTTTGTTTGAGTGTGTTGGTAGGTTTGTGTGCTACTAGGATTCCGAAGGGTCTTAGTAGTCTGGCTGTCATTTCTGAAACTTCTTTTATGTATGGTAAGGTGGTTAGGGTTTCTGGCTGTGTTTGGTCTGCTTGTCGTGGTTTGTTCTTGAGGAATCTGCGCACTGTATTTTTTGAGTATCCGTTCTTCTTGAATAAGTTGTATAGGTGGTTCTCCTCTGTTTTGCGTAGTTCATCTGTGCTGCAGTGTGTGGTGGCTCATTGGAATAGTGTTCTGATACAGCTTTGTTTGTGTGTGTTGGGATGGTTGCTGGTGTAGTTAAGTATTTGGTCAGTGTTTGTCGGTTTCCTGTATACGCAGATTTGTAGTTCTCCCTTGTCCTTTCTTTCAACTGTGACGTCCAGGAATGCGAGTTTTTTTGTCGGTTTCTTCCTCCTTGGTGAACTTTATGCCTGTGAGGGTGTTGTTGATGATGTTAAATGTCTCTTCTATCTTGTTTCGTTTTGTGATGACAAATGTGTCATCTACGTAGCGGACCCAGATTTTTGGTTTGATGGTTGGTAGGGCTGTTTGTTCTAGTCTTTGCATTACTGCTTCTGCTATGAATCCTGATAGTGGAGGTCCCATGGGTGTGCCGTTGGTTTGTTAGTAGACTATGTTGTTGAAAGTGAAGTGGGTGGTGAGGCACAGGTCCACTAGCTTCATGATGTTTTCGTTGGTAATGTGATTAATGGTGGTTGGGGTGTGTGTGATGGTCTCTTCTAAAAGTGTGGTAAGTGTTTCCTTTGCCAGGTCGATGTTGATGGAGGTGAACAGTGCTGTTACGTCGAATGAGGTCATTGCTTCATTCCTCTATTTTGGTGTTTTTGATGATTTTTAGGAATTCCTGGGTGGAGTGGATGGAGTGCTGTGACTCTTCTACTAGGTATTTCAGTCTTGCGTGTAGTTCTTTGGCCAGTCTGTAAGTTGGTGTTCCGGGTAGTGCGACTATAGGTCTGAGGGGGGCTCCTGGTTTATGGATTTTTGGTAGTTTGTAGAATCGTGGGGTATTGGTCCCTTCGGGTTTCATTTTCTGGAATTCTGTCTTGTTTAATTGTCCGGAATTGTTTCCTAGTTGTGGGGTGGGGTCTAGCCCCACCTGTTGGTAGGTGTTGGTGTCTGCGAGTAGTGCATTGGCTTTCTCGATGTAGTCCCTTCTGTTCAGGATGACAGTGAGCCGACCTTTGTCTGCAGGTAATATGACGGTGTTTTTGTCTTTTTTGAGGTTTTCTAGAACTTTCTTTTCTTGTGTGTTCAGTTTGTTTCCTTCCCTCTTTCGGCTCAGAGTAGGTGCAACTGTCTGTCTGATCGTTTGTTGTTTTTCTTCCGTGAGATTGTTGTCCTTCAATGTGGTTTCTAATGCCGCTAGGAAATCCTTCTTGTCAGCGTCTCGATAATTGAAATTTAATCCTTTGACTAGTACCGCATTTTCTGTGTCTGATAGGGTCCGGTCTGATCCTGGTAGCACACAAACCCACCAACACTCAAACAAAAACTAACAAACTTAAAAGACCCAGTACATCCTATGGACAAAACCAATGTCATCTACAAAATTCCATGCAAGGACTGCCTCAAACACTACATAGGACAAACAGGAAGAAAGTTAGCCACCAGGATACATGAACACCAGCTAGCCACAAAAAGACATGACCCTCTCTCCCTCGTAGCCCTATACACGGATGAAAAAAGCCACCATTTCGACTGGGACAACACATCTATCCAGGGCAGTCTAAGCAAAGGCATGCCAGAGAATTCCTCGAGGCCTGGCATTCCAACCACAACGCCATAAACAAACACATAGATCTAGATACCATCTATCAACCCCTCAGAAAACGAACAGGAAATGACATCACCACAAACCCCAGGAACCCCATCCAGGAGAAAGATATAAATAGAAAGCAGGAGACAACAGCTTCGCTTCACTTGGAGGTCGCCAGGTAACGAAACGTCTGGATATCAAACCTACTGCTCAGCAAACAAACCTACACCCTAAATCTCAACCTGAGCTACAAACCTTCACAAACCTTGCAATGGTATTTATTCTCATGCACTTAGCCCAAGTTAAACACAATGTTACATATACTTAGTCACACACACACTCAAACATGCAAAGATTGGACCTAAGAACTCAGGTAAACTGGACTCTAAATCTTAATTGTCACGTTCAGAGTTGTTACACCTTATAATGTTGACAAGATAAAATGTTTAGTGGTGACATGTGACAAAAGGAGGACTGAATATTAGCCGTGCTATACATAGTCATGTCAACATCATTCACCTGTGGCCTGGGTAACAGGCTGATCCTGGGCCAGTGGTGGATGCAGCAGCCATGATTCTCCTCTGTGCTCTGTGCAGAGTACTCAGTCTCTGCATGACCAACATCTCCCAAGAATTTGGGAGTGGTACTCCTGGAGTCCTTTATCAAGGTAAGTTTTACTACTGCCCAGTTAAATGCTTGATTGGTATTTAAATTTTACTCCAGAGAGCTGAGACATCTGCTCCTCTGCCAAGTGAGGGAAAAGTTGGTAACCACAAACTTAGTGCTAGCACAAATATGTTCCATTTGAAGAAATGAGAAATAGCAATTTAAAGACCAGGAGTTGCTAGAATGTGCCTTATTACTGGCAACCTGCATGATGGCACCCAGCTGACTGGGTGAAAGGACTTTTAAAAAGGCATTAGAACACTCACCCTGAGAGAAAGGAGCCTCTTCAAAAACCAAGAGGATTTTAGGACTTCATCAACAAGGCTATGTATCTATTGTAATATATAAATGTGTTATGAAGCTTTTGTTTGTGTTGATTGAGTAATAAGGAAAATTTATTTTCTATAGTTTAGTGGATTAGATGCTGACTATATAATGTTTGGTCCATGATGATAAAGTATTAGTTTGTTCCATTAAATGCCTTAGAATAATAAATCTTGTGTGGCTACTTCCATTGGTTACTGGAAAATTCACATCACAGAATCCCAAAATTATTCCCCTGTAGAAGAAGAATGTAGGCCCATTGTCTCTGCTTAATATTTAACAGTCTGTACTGGGAATATCACCACCTCCCCAAAAAAGGTGATAAAAGCTACGCCCTCAGCCTCTCAATGGGAAAAGAATGGGTGGTGAGAGGTGTGGATGTACACTGTCAGTGTCTTGGCCAAAGGAAATAGGTTCAGACTTTAGGTGTAGAAACCATGTTCACAAAGAGCCAGCAAACGAGCAGTGTTTGCCGTTTTCTTGTCAAAACTAACAATATACTTCCAGAAGATCGAACTTTTGGCAATGTTTCTGACTTTCTACTTTCTTCATTGTCATGATTTAATCATTCTTTGTGCTCTTCAGCTTCCACAAGGGCACTTACAGCCCCTATGATGGGTTAAAGATTAGACAAGCAACTCATTGAATTGAAAAGAACCCAAGCGAGCTGATGGGAGTAGTGCTGGAATCAGGGGAGGGACCTGAATAAACCTAAGCCCTAACATGGAACAATACTAGAGTGGCTGGAGTTACTAGCAACATTGGTGCCAACCTTCAACCAATATGGGCGCTTCATTTTGGAACGCTATTCATATACTTAATATTTCTCTCCATACTTTCAGAAGGCTGTGTTCACCTTACAGTTAATCAGATTCCCTATTCCCCTAACTCCGACTGAGGGTCAACCATCCTCCATTTATGAAACATATGTATGAAAACATTTTTGCTACAAAATTGGAATTATCTGATAACACGTGTTATTATTGCTAAAATATTACTGAATAGCACAGGAATATAAACATAAGTAGCTCAGATTTCGGTTCTAGTTGAGGTTTTGTCCGGACGCTCACTGAAGATGTTACCTAGTAGGGTGACAAAACATCTGAAAATGAACCTTCCAGCTCAGTGAGCAAACCAACACCCAGAATATAAACAAAAATTGGTACCAAGCAAATCTAGCCCTGCATTTAGAAAGTATTTATTTACACAAGATGATTTTACTTCTTGTAATAAACTTTATTTAAAAGACCTCTACGCCCTGGTCAGTCCCTAGAATGATAATCCATTACAGAAATTTACGCTGCATCCGAAAGGTTAAGAGCATTGTGAAAGACCCCACACACCCCTTACTCAAACTCTTCCCTCTCCTGCTGTCTGGCAGAAGATACCAGAGCATTCAGTCTCTCACAGCTAGACTGCGCAACAGTTTCTTCACCCCAAGTCATCAGGCTCATTAACACAGTATAATCAGACTCTTTTCTATTTGAAATTCTTTACACAACTTAAAATTGCTGCAAGAAAAATGTTTATTAATGATCATTTTCTGACTACACTGTACCTTGTGTGTTTTGCCCTTCTTATGCACTTTATACTGTGTGCGATCGTTAGTTTGTGCTGTCCTGGAGGAACACTGTCTTGTTTTTTACTGTATCAGTTGTATCTGGTAGAGATGACAAATAAAAGCTACTCTACTCTAATATGTTTGTGAAGAACAGTGAATGAGTACAGTTACATATCTAACCTGGCATTATCTAGATGAAATAAAGTATTTTTTCTTCAACTCTCAAAACATCGTACAACATATAAAGAACAAAAATTGTCTGCACAGAAAAACATCTGCAACTACTTTGAAGCTTATGGCCAGTTATTAAATGGCATGACTTACATTTCCACTGGCACAGGACCACAGTGATTGCAAAAAAGAAGATCAAAACTGAAACACGAGCAGCCAAAGCAACTGAAGAAATTAGGTTTTCAACTTTCATTCTGGGTACCTATAGCAGGAAAATAGAATCAAAAAATAGGAACTTCCTGTGTAATATAAGGATGAATATCAGTTTAAGAACATTAATTTATATTAATCATTGAACTTACTGAGAAACACATTATCATGAAGAGTTTGATATCAACTATGGCAATTAGATTTGATGGAGCCAATATTAATTATTGCTCATGAGTATCTGGAACTCATGATGTTCTGCTACCCTGTCTTACTTACTACTTCATAATTTCATCCACACTCAAATCCAAATATGATGTGAAATTTGAAGAAACAGACAGCCCACAAATCATGGACCTGGGATCTTTTATTCCACTAGCATCAGTCATTACAAACCTAATGGAAATTAATGTCAACCCACGGAAGACACAATATTTATGCAGAATGGAGCCTATGAGTACAAACGGTTGAAGAAATCCTTTAGCTGTCTGATTCTTCTCCCTCCTTCTCTGAAATGAACCTTTGTCTCTTCAAGGAGTTGGTTGGTTTGACCGCTGTAGATGCCTTACTCAATGACCTCCCTCACAGTTCCCTATTAAGTAGAAGGTGGATACTGGAGTTAAAAATGACAATGAAGTTTAAAGAGCTAGGATACCAGAGTAATTAATTAATCATTTAAACAAAATACAATGATGATGGCATGTTGGGTGATGGGTTGCTGCTGCTGCTTATGGAAGTTACTGAACATCAAGGTGACCCAGGGAAAACATTATTAGTGTTTTCAGCTCAAGATGCTTTGGGTCTTAGCTGAGGAGGTGGAATCTGAGTTGTGGATATTACTCCTCATCAGGGATGGGGAAAATGACACTTTGTTCCAGAGGTTGGCCACACCACAAAGATTAGGTCATTCAATTCTAAAAGGACTGGCTGGAAGGAAATGATGGTGTAATAGTTTTACTAGTTTGAGACAGAGCAAGTACAATAGCAAGAAACAATATTGGACCAGAAGCAGAATCTATATTAAGAAATAGCAAGGGGAAGATGGTACTGGACCTAATAGTCTATACTATGGGGCAGATAATAAATCAGGAGATAATGACAGTATGTTTAAAAAAGACAGTGCATTAATTATGGATGACTGTAATCTTCATGTGGATTGGAAAAATCAAATTGGCAATGATAGGCAGAGGAGGAATTCATAGAATGTATTCAGATTAGTTTCATAGAACAATATGTTGTGAATCCAACAAGAGACCATTTATTTTGAAACTGATGATATGTAATGAGACAGGTCTGACAAATGATCTGAGAGTAAAAAATCTCCTGGAAAATAATGACAGAAATATGGTGAGGTTTAGCATTTGTTTTGGCAACAAAACCCTGGATTAGAAACAACCATACAAATCTTAAGTAATCTTAATATCAAAGGAATGGGGGCAATGCTAGACAGAGTGGGACTAGGAAAGGAGTTGCAGTTAAGACAGTTGTTGAAAAATGACATAACATGACTTACAACAAAAGACATAGGTCAATGATGAAGGATTCTAGGAAGGAGATAAACCAAACATGGTTAACCATGGTTAAGGATTAGCGTCAAATTGAAAGAAAAAAAATACAATCTGGCAAAGAACGAATGGCAACCTAGAGGATTGGGAAAGTTTTAAAAACCAACAACAGATGTTGTAAGTAATATAAAAATGGACAGTAAGAACTTCATAAAATATATAAAAAGGGAGAAAAAGGCCAAAGGCTGTTTGAAAATTAGGCTGGGGTAACAATAATGGGTAACCTGAAAATGGCAGAGGAGTTGAATAAATATTTGGTCTTAGTCCTCAGGATAAAGGACATTAATAGCATTTTAAAAATACTGAAAAATGAAGAGCCCCATAATGGAATGAAATAAATACAATAATTATCATGAGTGAAAAAAGCATTTGGGAAATTAAAATGGGGCTAAAGACCAATAATTTCCCTGGACACAGTGAATAAAAACAAGTTTAGCAGATTTCCAGAAATATTTATTCATTTCTTATAGACTCAGATTCTTTTCTCAGAACATTCAACAATTCAATAACTGGAGAGAAAGCCAGAGAAAAAGCAAAACAGATGCTTCCAAAACTACTCCTGCCAAAAACCAGTCAAAACCAGTTCCTTCTCCCTTTCTTTTTCTTTTCAATCAACATTCTCTGTGGTTGGCTGGTTAGCAGCAGTCCTCACTTGATTGACCAATTCAACATCCAACCAGTTGCCACCCCTGACTGTATCAACCACTCAGTGCCAATTCATCCACAGTGCTCTTAGATCAGTAGTTAAACTACATTCCAGGCCAATTCTCAGCAATAAATATCTCTCTTTGTTCTTTTCTTCTTTAAAACAGGCAGTGGTTCAAAGTTTAACCATTAAGCTCAACTCATAATTCTAAACCAAATACATGAGAAAAATAAAAGGAAACAGCAATAATCTCAATAAGGGCTGCTGAAAAATACAGACAGGTTCAACGATTGGCAAAACTTGGTAGATCGAATATAATGTGGAAAAATGTGAGATTGTGTACTTTGGCAGGAAAATACAAGAGCTAAATATTATTTAAATGGAGAAAAGCTTCAGAAATCAGCAGCACAGAGGAATTTGAGGATTATCATGCATGAATCACAAAAGGTTAGCATACAACTTCAGCAGGTAATAAGGAAGGCAAATGGATTCTTGATCTGTATTTTGAAGGAAATGGAGTGTAAAAACAAGTATGTTTTATCAAAACTATACAAGGAACTAGTTTATTCCCCGGGGGGAATACTGTGACCGGTTTTGCCTTCCTTTCTAAGGAAAGATGCATTGACAGCCCATAGAGGGTTCATTTTGTTAATCCTGAGCAAGGAGGAATTTTCTTAATAGGACAGATTTAGTTCCTTGGACCTGTATTCTTTGGAGTTTGGAAGAATGAAGGGTGATATTATTGAAACAGAAAAGCTTCTTAGGAGTCTTGATAGGAGAGATTCAGAGAAATTGTTACCCCTTGCAGGAGTGTCTTTGATCGGGACATAACCTCCAAATAAAGGGTTGCCCATATAAAACAGAGAAGAAGAGGAATTCTTATCTCAGACAGTGGTGAATCTATGGAATTCTTTTCTGCAGAGGATGTAGAGGGTCATTCAAACCTGTAATTGACAGATTTTTAACCAGCAAGAGAACCAAGGGTTATGGGGAATAGGCAGGAAAGTGCAACTAAAGATTATTCGATCTGCCACGAGCTCATTGAATGGCAGAGGAGAGGCTGAAGGTCTTAGATCTGTGTCGTATTTCTTAGGGGAACTATTCCAGCTGTCCTGCCTAGTGCCCTTCATCACCACTGCTGAGTGTTCCACTACCAAAAATTTGAATGGAACTTTCCCTTGACTTTGTCCTAGTTTCCTGGATCTGGGTCTCTGAAATATGCATTGGATGGTTCCCAACAGCATCTCTGCAGCAACAACATACCAGGGAGAAAGAAGAATGACTTTTAAAGGTGACAAAGAAAGGGCAGCACGGTGGCTCAGTGGCTAGCACTGCTGCCTCACAGCGCCAGAGACCCAGGCTCAATTCCAGCCTCGGTCAACTGCCTGTCTGGAGTTTGCACATTCTCTCTGTGACTGTGTGGGTTTCTCTGGGTGCTCCAGTTTCCTCCCACAATCCAAAGATGTGCAGGTCAGGTGGATTGGCCATGCTAAATTGCCCATAGTGTTAGGTGCATTAGTCAGGGGTAAATATAGGGTAGGGGACTGCATCTGGGTGGGTTACTCTTCGGAGGGTCGGTGTGGACTGGTTGGGCAAAAGGTAAAAACAAGGACTGCTGATGCTGGAAACCAGATTCTGGATTAGTGGTGCTGGAAAAGCACAGCAGTTCAGGCAGCATCTGAGGAGCAGTAAAATCGACGTTTCGGACAAAAGCCCTTCATCAGGAATACAGCCTGATGAAGGGCTTTTGCCCGAAACGTCGAATTTACTGCTCCTCAGATGCTGCCTGAACTGCTGTGCTTTTCCAGCACCACTAATCCAGAATCTGGTTGGGCCGAAGGGCCTGTTTTCACACTATAGGGAATCGAAAAAGAAAAGTCCTTAAACTAGGTCAAAGTCTTAAAGAGTAAGAGCTGAGGAAAGAGATGTGTTCATTAATGCAACTTATTTCCATCTAAAAGGGGAATTGGGGCTCTAGCAACTAATGTTATCACCAAGGTTGAGGTGTCATTGAGTAACAGGAATTACAGAGACAAGGCATTGGGACAATGGGTAAACTCCACCACTTGCCTTCAGTCGAGAAGATGAAGGCAGCAGCATTTCCAGATGCAGTAGGGAATGAGAAAAGTACTTGTGAGGTAGGAATGTGGCAGCAGCTTCATTATTCTACAGTCTAATGTGTTACCATTACATTGAACATGATAACCAAGGATGAACAGTTTCCCTATTTACACTTCCTGTTACTGAATTACAGCCCCCAGCTAAATTATCCAGATGGTTTCTCCTGCTTCTCCTTTTTGCTAGCTGCATGCGCTGGCCTGCCCCAGAAATTCCTCAATGTCTCACTCATATGATCCTCCATACAATACTACGTTGCATGATGTACATAGCAGCTCCCTTAAATCCACTGCTTATATCCTAATCCTCCTCAAGCCTTCAGTTTCCACCTTTACTTCCTGCCATTAATAAAGTACACAGCTTCACAACTTCTAATCCTACCTTTGTCACATGACTATCCTGGTCATTTAATTTTGCCTGCCCTCTACCCTGTCAAAAAACTGCTCTTTGTTACCACGCCCCTATTTCATTTGCTCAAAACTGACTTTATTTCCTCAGTTTAAATGAAGGATTTTGGACCTGAAATGTTAATTTTGCATTTCTCTACAAATACAGCTTGATTATTTACCACATTTTATGTCCATTTTCAGTTCTACAGCATCTACATTTTTGTTTTAACTTTTGCCTTGTTCACCAGGCCAAGCTAAACCACCTTTAAAAAACAAATTATCACATCCTCTCACATTTTGTTACACCCAGACCACTCCAAGGGTATAGTACAGTACATTACAAAGTTCTCCCTGTGCTACAACCACCATCTCTGAGCAGCTATCCATTTTTCCACTGAGAAGGTAATACAAAGACAGCCTTGGGATAAACAAATAAAAATCAGGGAGAAGCCATCAGCTACAAAACAGCAGCCCAATGAGAGCAATTTGAGTGGAAACTAAAGAACCATAAACATGATTTTGAGATGGATAGCCTAAATTTATGAACTGTACGCAATGCCACATCCTGTAAATCAAAACTCTAAAAAAGGCAAGCAATGATTTAAAATGTACCAGATCATAGAAGCCTAGGAAATAAATGCAGGAACAGGCAATTCAAAACCTTTCCAGCCTATTTGTGATAATGGCTGATCATCCAACTCAGTATCTTGTTCCTGGTTTCTCCTCATACCCTTTGATCTTGTAGTCATAAGAACTATATATATATATAACTCATTCTTAAAGACATTCAATGTTTTGGCTTCAACCATTTTCTGTGGTAGAAATTCCACAGGCATAGTTGTTGTCAAGGCTAATCAGACATAGCCTTGCATGAAATGGATGGAAACCTGATTGTAATTTCTCTTCAGAGATTTAGCTGCAGTCTTTGAATGACTGTTAATTTTGGAATGTAATCACAATATTATAGGATTATTACAGATGAACGAGGCTAGTTGAACCTCCATTTCTTCATATATTGTAATTTTTCCCATATTGTATTATCTCAAATTTTATTCTATGTGTTTATCACGCTTTATATTTATCTTGATTTCTGTGTCTGCCTATTTGTCTCTTTGTGTGTGAGTGGGGATTCTGATTAAGGCAATTGGGCTTAGATAATAGATATTAAATAGATTGTCTTGTTGTTTATCCATATTTTGCTAATGTACAATTTATTATTGATAATGTAAGTTATAAACTTGATGTCTGATATCTAATATTCATGAAGTCTGGTTAAGAACAATTGAGCAATTTTAAGGATCATTAAATGTTTTTATCTTACTGTGTTGTGAATCCAGATACAGGGAGGCTAATTTAGTTTGGCCTGCTGTCCTTGTGATGTAATACTATTGGTACATCCACAGTGATGTTAGCTAGGGAGTTCCAGGATTCTGACCCAGCAACGATGAAGAAACATTGATATATTTTAAAATCAGGATTTTGTGTGACTTGATGGGGAATGTCCACACGGTGGAGGTCCCATGCATCTACTGCCTTTATCCTTCTAGATGGTAGAGATTGTGGGTTTCAAAGATGCTGTTCAAATTACTACAACGTGTTTGGAACACACTGCAGTAATATTGCATTGCTACTAGTTGAGGGAATGAATGCTTCAGATACCAGCCAAGTGAAATGCTTTGTTCCAGCTTCTTGAATATTGTCATCAAAGATAGTTAATTACACAACTCAGATTTATGACATTGACAAAAGAATCAGAGGCCACATGAGGAAAAATATATTTTCTTCAACAAGTGTTAGTCTGGTGCAGTGGTGGATACAGATTCAGTCAAAGCCTTCAAAGGGGAATTGAATAAATTCATTGTATTTATTACAACAATGTATTTATTAAATAACAACATTGTAGACTTATGGAGAAAAAGCAGGAGTGTGCAACTTGTACACAGACATTAGGAGTGAATTGATCTCATTCTGCATTGCAAAATTCTACTGTTCTCTCTGTTTAAAATTGTTGTAATTCTCAATGATGCTTATTTTGTATAATGGCTGATGATCTTAGGATTTTATGGTAAATATAAAACTTTTTGCAGCACTTTTCTGGTCTATTGCTTTCATGTAGCAAAATATAAAGCACTGCAAAGTCACTACATAATAAACAAAAATATAAACTGAATTAATGAAATTCAGTAAAATTGGTTTTATAACTAAATCAATAGAATGCAGCAATTCTATTCAATAAAGATGGTAAATTAATTGAATTGCCAGAATCAATGATATGATGTATTTATGATTTAATTGAATGTAGTGAATTACAAAGTTATTATTCTAAGGTAGAGCATGCTGATGAATCTGTTTTGGAATATATTTTTCAATTAATGAAATACAGAGAACTAATTAAATATGCCAGCCTAGGTGAATAGAGTCCAGATATCTAATATAGTATGCTGTCCTGAAGTGAACAGAATCTAAATGTCTTCAAGAATTCTTTTACTATTTAGAACTTGACAGCAAATATTGTTATTCCAATGTCTCAGTTCGTTCCTTTATCAAACTATCTTCACCTTTTCTAAAACAAATCAATAAACTGCAGTATATTTTACATCATTCTTACCATGTCTTGCAACATGGTCCCCAAAATGACAGATAACCACTCACTCCGAAACAGTCCAGCTACCCACTTATCAGGATCATCCCATTACAAATTATTTACTCAAACAATCGTTCTCTGCCATCCCATCAACAGTCAGGATGAGAGATCAATCAATAACAAATAAACTCAGAGACAACTGAGATTGTCAATTAGAGCAGGCATATATTGAGAAAAGGGAATTACGCACAGCAGTATATGGAGCTGGAGTTGAATTTTGTTTCATTGCTGAAGTAGATAATGAATTAATGTAAGATGAAATCCTATTTCCTCAAAAAAAATTGATCATTTTAAAGAGTCTTATTCAAAGATTCAACGATATGCCACATCCTCAACCACTCATGTGAGAAAATATCCCTAAACCTGGGAAAGCAGGATGGTCAGCAAGGTGTTGTCTCAATGGAATATGGGAATGGGACTGAAAACAGGAGATGAAATAGGGCATCAATGGTGATTTATTAAATGTTAGACATGCTTAAGGATGACCTGTTCCTGTTGTTATATCATATGTCCCAATGGCTCAGTGAGATTAGACATTTCCTCATAGGTCCGTGAATAGACGGCAATATTCCTCATTATTCCAGAGCCAGAGTGAATTGATCATTCAACTGAGACCATATCGTTAATGTGAGACTCTTTATCAATGCAAGCATTTCAGTACTGGGATGTTCTAGAGGGCCAAAGTTATATGATCTCCATTACAGGATTACAGGTAGGCGAGGAAGGAGCTCAAAAATGGTCTGAGGAGAGCAGGAGGGGGCACAAAAAAGGCTTGGCAGGAAGGATTACGAAGAATCCAAAGGCATTTTACACGTATATGAGGAATAAGAGAATGATCAAAGGAAGAGCAGGGCCGATCAGGGATAGCATAGGGAATTTGTGTATAGAGTCTGAGGCGGTAGGGGAAGCCCTAAATGAGTTTTTTGCTTCTGTCTTTACTAAAGAAAAGGACCTTGTAGTGAATGAAACCATTGAGGAGCAGGTAAGCATGCTGGAACAGATAGAGATTGAGGAAGCTGATGTGCTGAAAATTTTGACAAACATTAAGATTGACAAGTCACCAGATTTGTCCACGGCTGCTTTGGGAAGCGAGAAATGTGATTGCTTCGCTGCTTGCGAAGATCTTTGTATCCTCGCTCTCCACCAGAGTCGTACCTGAGGACTGGAGGGAGGCAAATGTAATTCCTCTCTTCAAGAAAGGAAATAGGGAAATCCCCGGCAATTACAGACCAGTCAGTCACACGTCTGTCATCTGCAAGGTGTTAGAAAGGATTCTGAGGGATAGGATTTATGACAATCTGGAAGAGCATGGCTTGATTAAATGCAGTCAGCACGGCTTTGTGAGGGACAGGTCATGCCTCACAAATCTTATTGAGTTCTTTGAGAATGTTACTAGACAAGTCGATGAGGGTCGAGCAGTGGATGTGGTGTATATGGACTTCATCAAGGCATTTGATAAGGTTCCACATGGTAGGCTCGTTCAGAAGGTCAGGAGGAATGAGATACAGGGAAATTTAGCTGTCTGGATACAGAAATGGCTGGTTGACAGAAAACAGTGAGTGGTAGTGGAAGGAAAGTATTCTGCCTGGAAGTCAGTGGTGAGTGGTGTTCCACAGGGCTCTGTTCTTGGGCCTCTACTCTTTGTAATTTTTATTAACGACTTGGATGAGGAGATTGAAGGATGGGTTAGCAAGTTTGCAGATGACACAAAGGTTGGAGGTTGGACTGTATAGAGGACTGTTGTAGGCTGCAGTGTGACATTGACAGGATGCAGAGATGGGCTGAGAGGTGGCAAATGGAGTTCAACTGGGATAAATGTGAGGTGATGCATTTTGGAAGGTCGAACTTGAAAGTTGAGTACATGATTAAAGACAGGATTCTTGGCAGTGTGGAGGAACAGCGGGATCTTGGTGTGCAGGTACATAGATCCCTTAAAATTGCCATCCAAGTGGACAGGGTTGTTAAGAAAGCATATGGTGTTTTGACTTTCATTAACAGGGGGATTGAGTTTAAGAGCTGAAAGATCTTGTTGCAGCTCTATAAAACTTTGGTTAGACCGCACTTGGAATACTATGTCCAGTTCTGGTCACCCTATTATAGGAAATATGTGGATGCCTTTGGAGAGGATTCAGAGGAGGTTTACCAGGATGCCGCCTGGAATGGAAGGCTTACCTGAGTTCATCCCTTGTGGTTGGAGGGTTCCTAGGCGGAAGATGAGGCGCTCTTCCTCCAGCCGTCGTGTTGCTATGGTCTGGCGATGGAGGAGTCCAAGGACCTGCATGTCCTTGGTGGAGTGGGAGGGGGAGTTGAAGTGTTGAGCCACGTGGTGGTTGGGTTGGTTGGTCCGGGTGTACCAGAGGTGTTCTCTGAAACGTTCCGCAAGTAGGCACCTATTTGCGGAACGTTTCAGAGAACACCTCTGGGACACCCGGACCAACCAACCCAACCACCCCATGGCTCAACACTTCAACTCCCCCTCCCACTCCACCAAGGACATGCAAGTCCTTGGACTCCTCCATCGCCAGACCATAGCAACACAACGGCTGGAGGAAGAGCACCTCATTGGAAAAAAGAAGGAAGAGAGGGGACCTAATTGAGGTGTACAAGATAATGAGAGGCATAGATAGAGTTGATAGTCAGAGACTTTTTCCCAGGGCAGAAATTGTTAACACGAGGGGTCATTGTTTTAAGCTGTTTGGTGGAAAGTATAGTGGGGATGTCAGAGGAAGGTTCTTTTTCGCAGAGAGTTGTGAGAGCATGGAATGCGTTGCCAGCAGCCATTGTGGAAGCGAGGTTATTGGGGATATTTAAGAGACTGATGGACATGCATATGGTCACAGAAATTTGAGGGTTCGTACATGAGATTTACCGTACATGATGATCAAAAGTCGGCACAACATCATGGGCTGAAGGGCCTGTTCTGTGCTGTACTGTTCTATGTTCTACTCATCGGTAAGGCCACCAATTCAACGTTTGGTTTTGTTTGTTTGAAAATAACTCAGTTGTTTTCTTTCAGAATAATGGTCAATTACCAGTTACCAACTGTATGAGCTAATTTCAGCCTTCACCGCTCTGCCTTTTGAACCTTCAGCCTGTTTGAGGTATTTTGTCACATCAAAATATTTGAGCTGGAATGACCATAGGTGCCTTTATAATGACTCTTTCTGGAGGTTACATCACAAAGATCATAATAAACTTCCCTCAGAATTCATGCTAAATGTTTGCATTGCTTTTCTTTCTCAGTTGTGATGATGTTGCTCCTTTAACAAGATTAGGTTATCCTTGGTTTCTTTTTCAGATGGGTTGCAAATACATAGATTCCGATGTGTCTGGTTTGGATGGGTTTTAGGGCCAATTTGATTTTAGCTAACAGATACTGCCTCAGACCAAAGGCTTTCGAGTTTTAAAAAACATTCTACAATGAAAGGGGAGTAGCCAGTTCTCCCAGCTCAGCTTTTCTCTGATTTGATTTTCTTTTTGGTTTTAGCAAACAGTCAGTTTTTTGAGGCTGTTGGTCAAATAAACAGCTCGATGCTGATCCTCTGTCTCACTGACATCTCTCCTGTAAGAACCTGTGTTTGATCTTATCTTGCAGGGATGTTGCCAGTATTTGGAACAGCATCATTAAGTTGCAATAAATTCGATTGGGTTTTTAAATAGCTATGTTATTCTAAATTTAGTTTTCTTTTGCTTATATGTAAATAAATCCTGTTTTGTTTAAAAATGAGTGGTTGCATCACTCCTGGAATATCCACTATACACCTGCTTAAAACAACTAGAACAGCTAGGGTGTGGGCTACTTTCTTGAAATGTTTTGAGAGGGTCTGGTCTGGTCTAGAACACATTAGAAATTTTCTAAAAATAAGATCAATTTAATTTTGTTGCAATGACTTACCAAGTACAACAATTTGGTTTACATCAGTGAATGGATGGTTTTTTACCATAGAAACTCCTGCGATACATACAAAGAAAATTACTTCAGCAACAGCATGAAACAATGATGGTATACAAATTTACTAATATAATTCATATTTATCTGAAGCATCATTCAATCACTGTTGCTGGGTCAAAATCCTGGAATTCCCTTCTTAAGGGCATTGTGGGTTAATCCACAACAGGTGGACTGCAGCAGGTCAAGAAGGCAGCTCACCACCACCTTCTCAAGGGGCAACTCAGAACAGGCAATAAATGCTAGGCCCAGCCAGTGATACTCACATCCTATGAGTGAATATAAAAAAAACAAATATACCAAATCAACAGAAATGATAAAGGAAATAATACAAGTGGAAGAATAGCCTTAACAATGAAGAAGTAAATCACATTTGCTTCTTGAATCACATGAAGTAGACATCACTGGCTAAGCCAGTATTTTTTATCCATCCCTGCATGCCCTTGAGAAGGTGGTGACAATCTGCACTCTTTAACTGCCGCAGTCCATTTGATGTTGGTCCACCCAGATGCTGTTACAGAATGAGTTCCAGGATTTTGACCCAGTGACAATGAAGGAACAGTGAAATATTTTTATGTTGGGATAGTGAGTCTCTTGGAGTGGAACTTGCAACTCTATTTGTTTCCATATCCCTGCTGGCCTTGTCATTCGAATTGTAAGAGGTTGTAGGTTTGAAAGGAGTTGTCAAAGGAATCTCGGTGAGTTGTTGCAGCACATCTTGTAGATGGTAATCACTTCTGCCACTGAGCATTAGTGATGGATGGAGTGAGTGAATAGTAACAGTGTTAGCTGAGGTGCCACTCCTCGTGAACTGCTTTGTCCTGGACGGTGTTCAGCTATCTGTGTTTTGTTAGTGCTGCCTTGATCCAGGCAAGTGAGGAATTTTCCATCACACTCCTGGCTTCTGTCTTATAAATGGAGTAGATGGTTCAAGTTTGGAGGAGTCTAGAGAGCAGTTAGGTGCCTCAGAATTACCAGTCTCAGACCTGCTCTTGTAGCCACAGTAATTATACAGCTGGTCCAATTCAGTTTCTCATCAACAGTGATGAAGAAATTCTCAGCAGTCAAACCTTCAGCATTAACAGTCTTTATTGCATGGCCATTGGGAGTAGATCTTTCCTCAGTTAGAGACAGGCATAGTCCGAAGTAATACAAAAGGTTACAGATTAAATAGCATTTTAGGCAGGGGCTGACCGTTAGTCACAGAAGTCATGGGGGTCAGGTGAAGTCAAAGGTCAGCCCTTGTTATTGCCACAGATATTTCCCCATCAAGCAGGCTTGAATGTTTGCACATACCAAATTGTTTATACAAAGTTCTGTAAGAATCAGGACAGATAAACGACACAATGCGCCATACACCATTATGAAAGCAGAACTAGTCTAGGGTCCGAGGGGGTGGGGAAGCGAGGATTCTCAGGCAGTTGCAAGGTTATTTTAGCAAAATAGTTACGGAAGCACTTCTTCAAAATGGCATGTCAGCAAACTGTGCTTTAACTTGAGAGACCAGTTATGTGACAAAATGGCTGCTGGCAGAGTGTGTCAAATTTTCTTCCACAAGTAGCAAACCCCAGGATGTTGATGGAGATTTCAATTATAAGCATCAGGAAATGAAAGGTAAGGAGGCAGCAGATTTTCTGGATAGATTTAAGATACAGAACATAGCGGGGGTTCCTAGATATAGGTTCTTGGTGGTGACTGTGAAGTGGTACCTTGCACAAATCGAGTGAGAACTCACGTGTTCTCTAAAGATAACTGTAATGTTAACTCTTGTAACACTGAGACTGGATAATTACTGAATACTTGTATCAGAAGATTCATTTACAAAGCGACTAAATGTATTACGACTCTATCAAAGACACTGGCATAGTCTGAGCTCTCCTTAACAGCAATTACTCAAAATGGAGCTGATAACTTTTACAGAAATATCATACTACATGTTATCACTCTAATGTCATCATTCATCTCTCTGAAAGCTACATGCTTGGCTGGTCATAGATACACGTATTATCACAGTAAGAACAATGATACAGTAGGGTGCCTAAAGGGAAACTGTAGTTAGTTTTGTGATGTCTCAGAATTCACAACCAATGAAGTACTTTTAAATTACTGCAATGTAGAAAATGTCGTGAATAGTATACGCACAATAAACATGTGATAATCTGTGGTGGTGCAATGTTGATTGGGGATAAATACTGGCTAGTAAATTAAGGTTAACTCTCCTCATAAAAAGTGACATGGGAGGTTTTACGTTGAATTGAGATGGCAGGTAGGGCCACAATTTAACAGATTAGCCAGTGATTATCACATTGTTAGCCATATTCATAGCTTTAAAATTGTGGGCTAAATATGGATATTATTCTGTGGTGCCAAAATAACTGAAGAAGAAGCAGAAACATTTCATCTGAAAGCAATTATAAAACAGTACCTTCATCAGTGTGCACTACAATATTGAGACAGTTTGTTATGCTCAAAGATTGGAGATGAACTGAACCACAACATTCTGACTCAAGAAGCAGAATCATAACATGGCTGTCAAGCGAGATCCTAATGCCCTACAGTCTTTGTTCTACTTGTCCATGACTTGTAATTTAATAAAAAGATTAATACTTCAAATTATTGGTCAGTCATTTATTTTCAGGGCTGAAGCTGGGAAATGGGACTAAACTGGACAGGTTTTTCAAAGAATTTATCTGAGTGTAATTTAGTGAATTGGCTCCTGCTGTGCTCAGATTCAACATGTGGTCCTGTGCTGCAGTTTCTCCAGTTAGCATCCTGTCTGTAGGTATATAACTGATGCTCCTCCTGCCATTTTCATCTATCCCCATTGCACCAGAATTGGTTACCTGGCTTTAAGGTATCAATATTCAATACCACTTATATCTAATTTTGTTTCCTGATTTGCTTCATAGCTGATCACCTACATTCAACCTTATGATCTTCAAAACATTTTGTTTTTTTCCACCTATCTCCTGTTTAACCATGTTACCTCTTTAACGTTTCAAAATTCTAATGAAAGGACATTAATCTGAAATTTTAACTCTATTTTTCTCCAGAATGATGCCAGAATCTAAGTATTTTCAACAATTTCAATTTGTATTTTGAGACCTGTTTGGGATTTTCTGCTTCTGTGAGATTCCTTTTATTCATTCATAAAATGTGGGCATCGTTAACTGAGCCAGGATTGATTGCTCATTATTAATTGACCAGGGGGCAGTTAAGAGTCGGTTACAAATCTGGAGTCACATATGGGCCAGGCCAGGTAAGGATGGCAGTTTCCTTCCCTAAAGGACATTAGTCAACCATTTGGCTTTTCCTCAGTAATCAACAAGACTCTTATTTCCAAATTTTTATTGGATTCAAACTTCACCATCTGCTACGATGGGATTCAAACTCTGGTACCCAGGGATTACCTGTGGCCTCTGGATTAACAGCCTAGTGTTAATACCACTGGACTATTGCACCCCTTAAAGATTCCCAGCATATGACTGTCCACCACTTATTTCAAGCTTGTTGTTTCAGCTATTGAATTACACGTCCACCAGTCAGGGCTGAGGTAATCAACATTCCCTCAGGAGTGTACCACATATTGTAATGATAGAACACACACAGTGAAGAGAAATTAAAGGGAATATCGGAGGTAGTCATAAACATCCATCACTGAATGTATCATACTGGAGATACATTCATACTAAAAAGATATTGTTGATCTTCTCTGAGTTCTTGCAAACAAGATGGTGACTAACTGTCATCAGAGAATTTACAAATCTGAAACTGAGGCCTTACATTATATTGAATATATGACAGGTACTGTCAGACTACAGCCTGATCAGACCAACACCACTAGTTATGGGTTTACAGTTTCCAGGCATCAGGTCAGACACTATCATAGAACAGGAAGCTGGAAAAACACAACAAGCCAAGCAGCATCAGGAGGTGGAAAAGTTGACGTTTCGGGCGTAAACCTTCTTTAGGAATGGAGGTGGGAGTGGGGGGAGCTGCTGATAAAAGGTGGAGATAAGCCTGCAGATGAAGAGATGGGAGGGGGCAGGGTTTTGGCTGGGGAGAGGGGCAGAGTTGTAAGGTAGTAATAGGTGAACATGGGTGGTAGGTACGGCCTGGCTGGGCAATGGGAGAGATGAATTCGGTTGGTAGCTGGAAGGAAGGGTCAGTCAGAGGAATGGAAAAGAGTGTGTGGGACTGGAAAAGAAGTCATGGATGGGTGGGAAGATTATTTGAAATTGGAGAACTCAATGTTGAGTCCTCCAGACTGTAGGCTGCCCAGGCGGAAGATTAAATGTTGTTCCTTCAATTTGTATCTGATACACTAGTGCATTAAAGGTGTGAGGTTAGAGTCTGTATGTACCCCAATCTTGAGTCAGTCTGGTTCTATTTCCAAAGTAAGAATTTATAAAATGTTGTATGGGTTGACTGCCTGCAGGTTGTGTGCTTTTTAGGCAAAAATAGAATGTATCTGCAAACATAATTCTGCAAATGCAAATTCACCCCATAGACACGTGTGTGTGTGTGTGTGTGTGTGTGTGTGTGTGTGTGTGTGTAGGAGAGAGAGTAGTGTGAGCATGTGAGTGTGTGCGTGCAAATGTGAGTGCATGTGAGAATGTGTGTTTGCTTGGTAGAGTCTGTGCATGAGAGTGACGGAGTACAGGCCTGTGAGAGGGTGTGTGCATGTGTGTGAGTGTGAGGGGTTGTATATGCACATATGCATATGTACATATGCATATGTAAGTGTGTGTGTGTGTGAGAGAGAGAGAGAGAGTGTATAATGTATGGTATAGTAAGCCTGACGTCTGTGGTAGGGAGAAAGTGAGGTCTGCAGATGCTGGAGATCAAAGTTGAAACTTTATTGCTGGAACAGCACAGCAGGTCAGGCAGCATCCAGGGAACAGGAGATTCGACGTTTCGGGCACAGGCCCTTCTTCAGGAATGAGTCTGTGGTAGGGAAGCTATTGAGAAGATACTGAGGGATAGGATCTATTCTCATTTGGAAGAAAATGGGCTTATCAGTGATAGGCAACATGGTTTTGTGCAGGGAAGGTCATTTCTTACCAACTTAATAGAATTCTTTGAGGAAGTGACAAAGTTGATTGATGAGGGAAGGGCTGTAGATGTCACATATATGGACTTCAGCAAGGCATTTGATAAGGTTCCACATGGCAGGCTGATGGAGAAACTGAAGTCACATGGGGTGGAGGGTGTAGTAGCTGGATGGATATAGAACTGGCTGAGCAGCAGGACACAGAGACTAGTAGTGGAAGGGAGCTTCTCAAAATGGAGATCTGTGACCAGAGGTGTTCTACAGGGATCCATACTGACTCCTGTTGTTTTTGATATACATAAATGATTTGGAGGAAGATATAGGTGGTCTGAATAGCGAGTTTGCAAATGACAGTAAGATTGGTGGAGTAGCAGGTAATAAAGGGGTATGTGAGAGAATACAGCAGAATATAGATAGATTGAAGAGTTGGGCAGAGAAATGGCAGATGGAGTTCAATCCAGGCAAATGCGACGTGTTGTAATTTGGAAGATCCAATTCTAGAGCAAACTAAATGGTAAATGGAAAAGCCCTGGGGAAAATTGATGTACAGAGAGATCTGGGTGTTCAGGTCCATTGTTCCCTGAAGGCGGCAACGCAGGTCAATAGAGTGGTCAAGGCAGCATACAGCATGCTTTCCTTCATCAGACGGGGTATAGAGTACAAGGGTTGGCAGGTCACGTTAAAGATGTATAAGACTTTAGTTCGGCCACATATGGAATACTGCATACAGTTCTGGTCACCAAAAGGATGTGGATGCTTTAGAGAGGATGCAGAGGAGGTTCACAGGGATGTTGCCTGGTATGGAGGGACCGAACTATGAAGAGAGGTTGAATAGACTAGGATTATTTTCAATAGAAAGACGGAGGTTGAAGGTGGGCCTGATTGAGGTCCACAAAATCATGAGCGGTGTAGACAGGGTGGATAACAAGAAGCTTTTTCCCAGAGTGGGGGACTCAATTACTCAGGGTCGTGTGTTCAAGGTGAGAGGAGAAATATTTAAGGGAGATATGCATGGAAAGTTCTTTATGCAGAGGGCAGTGGGTGCCTGGAACACATTGGCAACAGAGTTGGTAGAGGTGGACACGATAATGCCACTTAAGATGTATCTTCACAGATACATGAATAGGCAGGGAGCAGAGGGATACAGACCCCCTTAGAAAATAGGTGACAGGTTTAGATAGAGGATCTGGACTGGCGCAGGCTTGGAGGGTGGAAGGGCCTGTTCCTGTGCTGTAATTGCCTTTGTTCTTTGATCTTGTTCTTTATTCTTTGTGGTGGGGTCATCTGTAGTGTGACATAAACCCAACGTTCTGGTTGAGGCCATTATCATGGGTACCAAACTTGGCTATCAGCCTCTGCTCGGTCACTCTGCATTGTTGCATATCCCGAAGTCTGTCTTGGAGGATGGTCACCCAAAGATCCAAGGCTGTGTGTCCCTGACCGCTGAAGTGTTCCTTGACTGGGAGGGAACACCCTTGTCTGGTGATTGTTGTGCAGCGTCCATTTGTTCATTGTCATAGCGTCTGCTTGGTCTTGCCAATGTACCATGCCTCGGGGCATTCTTGCCTGAAGCGTATTAGATCGACAATGTTGGCCGAGTCACATGAATACCTGCCACGTACATGCTGGGTGGTATCCCCAACCCTGCCACGTCTTGCAGTGGTTGTCATGACAGGGTTGTACAGTGTTATGGTCAATGTTGCCCTGAAGGTTGGGCAGTTTGCATATTATCTGAGCTGAGATGTCACTTTTTTTTATAAAACCTTAAGTTATCTCGAGAATGTGACTTAAAAGAAGTTCTTGGCTTTATATATTAATAAACCGACACCTGCAACCCATTCTAAAAGATGAAAGACTTAACAGTAATCTAAGTTTGTTCAATGTATCATTTTAATTGCATGACACTGTGATCTTTTGTTATAAATTCTGTGTCTTACGATCCTGTCCCACTAGAAGGAGCAACGCTCCAAAAGCTAGTGCTTCCAAATAAACCTGTTGGACTATAGCTTGGTGTTGTGTGATTTTTAATTTGTACACCCCAATCCAACACTGGCATCTCCACATCATAATAAAGAGGTGTTAGTCCTTTTGTCTTTTAAGTCAGTAAATGTTAGTAAAATACTAGGCCTACATGCTTGAAATAAGTTAGAAACTGTGCCCATACTCAATAAAAAAATGAATATTAAACTGATTACTGCAGCTGGGTTGTGAGGTTTATTTACTATTTGTCGGTATGAGTTTCATTCATTCGTGCAATTTCATTGGAAGCACTGTTTTGTCAGTTAGTTTCTTATAGGAATAATGGCCCAGTTAAGAAGTATTTAACAGATATGTACTAATTGGGAATCTATTCAGGTTCTGGAGATAGGTGGTAATGATTAACATTATAATGTTTCGTGGAGACTTGATGGGGATGGTATTGGTCTGTATGCTGCACTTATTCAGAGGTAAACACTGCTTGTAGCAAGGGCTGGTAAGGTGTGAAAATGCAGTAATGGGTTTGAAAGGGTTGTTTTAAATTTGGATAGCAAAATACACTACAGAACCGTGGTTTTACGAATGAATGAATGAAACTATGTTATTGAAAATAATAGATTAGGAAAGGGTTATGATTGAATGGACGAGATCTCGGTATTTATGAATATAGCGAGCTGGTGACTAAGTCAAAAAAAGAGAACCCATAACACAATATCTCACAGGCACTACCACTGTACCACAAGAGGTCCTAGATACATTGCATTAAAATAATTTAGAGTCATAGCGATGTACAGCATGGAAACAGACCCTTCGGTCCAACCCGTCCATGCCGACCAGATATCCCAACCCAATCTAGTCCCACCTGCCAGCACCTGGCCCATATCCCTCCAAACCCTTCCTATTCATATACCCATCCAAATGCCTCTTAAATGTTGCAATTGTACCAGCCTCCACCACATCCTCTGGCAGTTCATTCCATACACTTACCACCCTCTGCGTGAAAAAGTTGCCCCTTAGGTCTCTATTTTATATCTTTCCCCTCTCACCCTAAACCTATGCCCTCTAGTTCTGGACTCCCCTACCCCAGGGAAAAGACTTTGTCTATTTATCCTATCCATGCCCCTCATAATTTTGT
>NC_057723.1:76759842-76760076 GCF_004010195.1 Chiloscyllium plagiosum
CCCAGCCAATTCAGCCTCTCCCTGTAGTTCAAATCCTCCAACCCTGGCAACATCCTTGTAAATCTTTTCTAAACCCTTTCAAGTTTCACAGCATCTTTCCGATAGGAAGGAGACCAGAATTTCATGCAATATTCCAACAGTGGCCCAACCAATGTCCTGTACAGCCGCAACATGACCTCCCAACTCCTGTACTCAATACTCTGACCAATAAAGGAAAGCATACCAAACGCCTTC
>NC_057723.1:76763267-76769605 GCF_004010195.1 Chiloscyllium plagiosum
CAGTAACCCTTAAACTCTCTTTAAACTCCCACATCTGACAAGAAGGACATATCACTGCAAAGGCCATTTTTGCTCTTTCACAATCTACAGACCCAGAAAATAACACCTTCTTATTCCTCTACAAACACTGCCCCAGGTTATATTATTAGCTATGGCTTATATTTTAAGTTTAATCAAGAGACTTATCTCCAAAAACATACAATCAAGAAAGAACCCACTATACTCACTACTGCAGCCTTTCTCTTGGACAGACTTAAAACAACAATTAACTTATCTGATTCTGTGTTGTGAAGTTCGCCCAAACCGGTTACTCCAAGATTAGTTGTGAATTTCACTGTTTGTTAATTTTCCCAGATGCACTCCGATGTCCAGCAATACACGAAATCAAACAGCAAAGGCTGAAACTGTGCAGGTTCTCTCTCTCTCTCTCCTGCACTGTCCTCACCATGTGATTCCTTTGTCTGCTCTTCTCCCTTTTAAAACTGCTGTTGTTTTGACTTTTTTTTCCAAAGTTCCAAAACAAGGTGAGCTGGTAATTCCTTGACATGCATAATGTTAAAGTTATTTTCCACTTATCAGTCCAAGTCTGAATATCATCCATGTTTTGCAGCAACTGCACATGGGCTATAAGAGAATTGGAGGAGGCATAAATGAGGTTGAACATCATGCAATCAGCAGTGTGGACTGCCACTTCTGATCTTACAATGGAAGGAAGGTTATTGATCAGCAGCTGAAATGGTTGGGCAGAGGAGACAATGTGTGTCCAATGTCTGTAGTGGTGCTTCATGACTGGGAAGATTGACCTCCAACACACAAAGAACAGAACATAGATATGATTGCAACAGGGTCCTTATAATTAGAATGATTGTAATTACAAACAGTGAGATAGATAGCATCCTCTAGTGCCAAGAACAACAATCCCAAATGAGGTATTATGTCTCTAGTGCTATGAAAGGGGATTGCTCATCCAGAATAGAGAAACTTGGCAAGGAAGGGGTTAAATCCACTTTCTGAGTTCAATGTTGGCATGAGTGGTATATATATTAAATTAAAAATCACACGACACCAGGTTATAGTCCAACAGTTTTATTTGGAAGCACTAGCTTTCAGAGTGCTGCTCATTCATCAGGTAGGAGGAGATCCTGCTCAATGGATATTGGGAGTTAGACACTAAATTACAAAACAAGACCTCAAGGGTAATCACCTCTGGACTATTACCCGAATCACATACAAAATGACTATGAAGCAGAGAAACTAGGAGAAGTAATAATCAGCTAAATGGTTCAACTCAAAAATAAGGATTCCTTCTCATGGGAGATCAATACAAGATCTGGACAAGTAAGAAGTAACTCAATGTGATGTGATTCAACATGAACCAAAATGGGCCCTGTTTTCTGTTGAAAGTTAAATAGGGCAATGGCAAAGACTTTAAACTGGGAAAAGTGAGAGAGAGCAGGAGGATCTACAAGAAATGCATGCGGATGAAAAGTTAATGAAACAAGGAAGGGTAAAGTGAGAAAGGACATTGATAGCAAGAGAAACTACTGAATTAAAGAAAAAAAGTATAAATGATGGTTAAATATAGTGAGAGGCAATCCTCTTATATATTACTGAAACTACCTGAACTGTATGAGGTATGATGAGAATGATAATGAGAAATTCAATTGTGAATTTGAGAAAAAGTCTTTGAAGAATATGGAACTTGCTTCCAAAGGGAGTAGGTGAGGTTTTGCTGTATTTCAGCCACAAGCATTTGAAGAAGTGAATAGACAGTTCCAATGATAGTGTTATGTGAGAATTGCAGGGAGATCCAAGTGGATCATAAAAACTGGCATGGACTGGGGAGTGGTGTGGGTGTTCACTGACATGCTTCTGTGCTGTATATCCTATAGAGGTCTACATTGTCTCCTACATGTTGCTGAAGAGACATATTTTTAGGCTTTTCTTACTTTCATCAGGACATTTTACAAGAATACCAAACAAAGCTTGGCTGTTGACTGTCAATCGTTAATAATGAGTGCATTGTAATGGCATGCCTCTATACATCAGAGTCTATTTAGCAGCCAATTAGCTCTCTCTTCTCATGTAAAAGAGTTGATATTCTTGAAATGTTTCTGAGGAGTGCAAGGCATGAAGTTTTAACTAATGTACATTTCCTTTCACCAACACTCAGGATCAGCACGACCAAATAACTAGTCATCTACTGTCAGTGGAACACAGCACCAGCAATTCAGCTCCAGAACTATTCAAATAAGCACTTATCGACATCACCATTCATGTGTAATTGTGAGGATCATTTGGACGTAATATCCATCAAATGCAAAAATGGTTAGGGTTGCTTCTCTTTGTTAAATTCATCCAAAATCTTTTAGAAAATGATTTGGATTATTCTATTCCTGCCCATTGAAGAGTTGTATTGCAAGACCGTAGCAGATAAAGAGGATTTGAACAGTTTTTATTGAGATGTCAGCGTTGCTGGTTCATCACAGCAGTCCATGTGTATAGTGAAAACCACAGTTCTGTTAGGAAGGGAAATCCTGAGTTTTGGTCCTATAACAGTGAAGGAACAGTGATATATTTTCACATCAGGATGGTGTGATGATGCTGCTCCTTTAACAACTTTGTGTTGTCCTTGGTTTTTTCTCGGAAGGTTTGTGAACACAGAGACTTCGGCGGGTCGGTGTGGACTTGTTGGGCTGAAGGGCCTGTTTCCACACTGTAAGTAATCTAATCTAATCTAATCTAATCTAATCTAATCTAATCACATATTCAGGCAGATGAGAAATAGGCAGAAGTTCATCAAGTTGTATTGCCAGTGGATTATAGAACAGAGATGTTGTGCATGGCACATGAGCTGCCAGTAGGGAGTCATTTAGGGGTAAGAAAAATATAAGCTAAAATACAAAAACATTTTTACTGGCCTGGACTCCACAAGGGTATAGTTGAATTTTGCAAGACATATCATACATGTCAGATAATTAGAAAACCACAGACAGTAATAAAACCCACACCTTTAATACCTATTCCTGCATTTGAGAAACCTTTCACAAGAGTCTTAATTGATTGCACAGGACCCCTACCTAAAACAAAAAGTGGGAGTCAGTATTTGTTAACAATAATGGATATATTGACTAGATTTCCAGAGGCCACTCCATCATGCAATATCATAGCTAAAAGGATTGGAGAGGAATTACTCAAATTTTCCACTTGATATAGACTACCTACAGATTTACAATCAGATCAAGGGTCAAAATTCACATCAACATTATTCAAGGAAGTTATGGAGATGTTAGGAATAAAACATTTCAAATCTACTACATACCATCCAGAGTCACAGGGAACACTAGAAAGGTAGCATCAGACATTACAGACCATGTTGAGGGCTTTTAGTCAAGACTATCCAGATGATTGGGATAAGGGAATTCTATACTTTTTGCGATCAGAGATGCACCAAATGAATCAACCAACTTCAGTCCATTTGAATTAGTTTTTTGGTATGAAGAGAGAGGACTGTTAAAATTGATGAAGGAGAAATTGGTAAGCCAGAATTCAGAGACCACATATTTGGACTATGTGTCGAATTTTTGGGAGCAATTAAATAGACAGGGGGAGTTGGCTAGACAACATTTAAAAGTATCACAGCATACAATGAAACAGGAAGCAGACAAGAAATGAAAACTCACAATTTTGTGATCAGTGATGAAGTGTTAGTATTACTTCCAGTGATAAATGAACTTTTAAAAGCAAGGTTTAGTTGAAAGCAGATTGAGTGAGGTAAACAATTGGATAAGGACTCCAGACAGAAAAAAATCTCATAGTGTGTGTCATCTTAATCAGCTCAAAAGGTATTTTGATAGGGAAGAGAAAAGCCAAAGGAGTCTGTTGGTTACAATACAAAGTGAAGAACCAAGTTCAGATGATCCTGAATTGGACTTTCCTCAAATTAAATTGGACAATTAGGAAGTTGTGAAAAATTGGGACAAGTTATTCAGTTTCCTCCCAGAGGAAAATTGAAATGACCTGAAAGAGTTATTACTATCACATGGGGACATTTGTGGAAATAAGCTGGTATGTACTAAACTAATTATGCATGATGTACATACAGGAGATGCCGTTCCGATTAAGCAACATTCTTATAGGTATAACTCTATAACCCAAAAGTTGGCACAGGTTCAAAAGGAGATTGAATGCATGCTCCAGGATGACATATTCGAAGTGAGTTACAGTGACTGCAGCTCACCCATAGTAATGGTGCCAAAAACAGGTGGTACCAGTGTTTATGTGTGGGACATCACAAAGTCAATGGCGTTATAAAGACAGATACATATCTGATTCTGAGTCGGGAAGCCTATGTTGAAAAGGTGGCACAAATAACTTATATTTCTAAGTTAGACTTGCTCAGAGGATACTGGCAGGTAGCTTTATCTGAAAGAGAGAAGACAATTTCACCAAATAGACTATATCAATTTAAAGTTGAAACTTTATTGCTGGAACAGCACAGCAGGTCAGGCAGCATCCAGGGAACAGGAGATTCGACGTTTCGGGCACAGGCCCTTCTTCAGGAATGAGCAGAGAGTGTTCAGCAGGAGAAGATAAAAGGTAGGGAGGAGGGACTTGGAGGAGGGGCGTTGGAAATGTGATAGGTGGAAAGAGGTCAAGGTGAGGGTGATAGGTCGGAGTAGGATCCTACTCCGACCTATCACCCTCACCTTGACCTCTTTCCACCTATCACATTTCCAACGCCCCTCCTCCAAGTCCCTCCTCCCTACCTTTTATCTTCTCCTGCTGAACACTCTCTGCCCATTCCTGAAGAAGGGCCTGTGCCCGAAACGTCGAATCTCCTGTTCCCTGGATGCTGCCTGACCTGCTGTGCTGTTCCAGCAATAAAGTTTCAACTTTGATACATGAATAGGCAAGGAATAGAGGGATACGGACAGCGCAGAGGCAAAAGGTTTTTAGTTTACAAAGGTGTCATGCATCAGCACAGGCTATGTGGGCCAAAGGGCCTGTTTCTGTGGTGTGCTTTGAATTATCAGGTATAAGATGGAATGTAGGTTTGAGGTTAAAATCAGACCAGCCATGATTTGATTGAACAGGGGATCAGACTGGAATGGCAGAGTGACTCCACGGTTCCTTGTTTGTCTGTTTATAAAGAATGACAGCCCATTTATATTGATCAGTAAGAGAATACTGACAGGATTTAACTGGTTAATAATCACACAAAATATAATGGGTGAGGTTAGAAAAAAAAATTGACACAAGGGATTGTTTAGAATTCCTACAGTGTGGAAGAAGGCCATTCAACCCATCAAGTCAACACTGACCCTCTGAAGAGCATCCCACACCATCCCTATAACCCTGCATTTTCCACGGCCAATCCACCGAGCCTGCACATCTTTAGACTGTGAGGGGAAACCCATGTAGACACAGGGAGAACACGGAAACTCCACGCAGTCACCCGAGAGTGGGATTGAACTCGGGTGTTACGACATGGTTAATTTAAAACCAGCAACACAAAAAACATTTATCCTGTGCAGTAATCTGTAAACATCGAGTGGCCAAGAACTATTTAAAGTAAAAATTAACAACTTTATTTCATAAAGTATAACAGAATAATTAACTAACCATTATTTACAACTCCTTCCTCTAACCTACCTTCGACCTTCCCTTCTATAATACTAGTCCGATAAAAGTCCCAATTAAAATTTACAAAAACAACACTTCTTATCTCAAAACCAGGCAGCTGTAGATTCTTGTCTTCGGATCTTTCTGTGTCTTCCTTTCTCCTCGTTAGGAATTTCTGTGTTGCAGGTTACTGACTGAAAAGGGACTTTTAAGAGAGATATTGTTTCAAGCAGTCTGTTACATGCTAGGACCATAAGACCATATGACCATAAGACATAGGAGTGGAAGTAAGGCCATTCAGCCCATCGAGTCCATTCCACCATTCAATCATGGTTGATGGGCATTTCAACTCCACTTACCCGCGTTCTCCCCGTAGCCCTTAATTCCTTGTGACATCAAGAATGTATCAATCTCTGCCTTGAAGACACTTAGCGTCCCGGCCTCTACTGCACTCCGCGGCAATGAATTCCACAGGCCCACCACTCTCTGGCTGAAGAAATGTCTCCGCAATTCTGTTCTGAATTTACCCCCTCTAATTCTAAGGCTGTGTCCACGGGTCCTAGTCTCCTCGCCTAACGGAAACAATTTCCTAGCGTCCACCCTTTCCAAGACATGTATTATCTTGTAAGTTTCTAATAGATCTCCCCTTAATCTTCTAAACTCCAATGAATACAATCCCAGGATCCTCAGCCGTTCCTCGTATGTTAGACCTA
>NC_057723.1:76770105-76786577 GCF_004010195.1 Chiloscyllium plagiosum
AGTTAACCCCGCTAACTTACTTCGGATAATTTTCATTGTACACTTACCAAAACAAATTGCGAAGTTATGGTCTGGGCTGCCTGCTCAAGAATGTTTTGAGTAGTCTGGCCTAGTCCATAACACAGGCAATTCAGTGTCTGGACTCAGATCAAGCTATTCAATTACAAACATGAACATATTTTCACCAGTTAAAAATCACACAACACCAGGTTATAGTCCAACAGGTTTAATTGGAAGCACAGTAGCTTTCGGAGCGACGCTCCTTCATCAGGTGATAGTGGAGGGCTCAATCCTAACACAGAATTTATAGCAAAAATTTACAGTGTGATGTAACTGAAATTATACATTGAAAAATTGATTGTCTGTTAAGCCTTTCATCTGTTAGAATACAGTGATAGTTTCACTTCTTTCATGTGTAAATCAACTGCAAATTTTTGCTATAAATTCTGTGTTACGATCGAGCCCCCCACTACAACCTGATGAAGGAGCATCACTCCGAAAGCTAGTGTGCTTCCAATGAAACCTGTTGGACTATAACCTGGTGTTGTGTGATTTTTAACTTGTGTGTAGTGAGTGTAGAGTGTCTTAAGTCTGTGTATGTGTGTATAGGAGTGCTTGTGCATGTGTGAGAGTGTGTGTGTGTGTGTGTGTGTGTAGGAGTATCTGTGTGTATATATAGTGCAATGGTGACCATTGCTCGATCAGCTGCTATTGACTATCCAGATTGATAGACTACTCACTCACTGAGTTCAGGTCTCCAAAGATACGTGAAATTTAATGAATTCATCATTTGCAGAATCCCAGGTCATCAACACTGTGGGGACTTCCTTTGATCAGAAACTGAACTGGAGCATCTTTTAAATATTATGGGTTCAACAGTGGTTCAAATACTGGGAATTCTGCAGCAAGTAACTCACCTCCAATTCAAAAAGGGGCTTTCAAAAAGGAGCTGGGGAAAGTACAGGTCCAACATGTGCCATTCAGAGGGAAATGTAGGAACACGATGTTCAGCAAACCCTGGTGGTCTAGGAAAATTCAGGATTGGATAAAGAGGAAGGGTAGGGCTTTTAGCAAGTCGAAAGGGAGCAATTCAGCCTTGGCTATAGAGGAATTCAGGAAATGCAGAAGGGAACTTAAGAAAGTAATTAGAAGAGCAAAAAGGGTCATGAGAAAGGACTTGCAAACAGGAGTATGGAGAATCCTAAGATATTTTATAAATACATTAAAGGGAAGAGGTTAATTAGGGTCCATTTGGGACCAAGAGTCCAACCTGTTTGTGAAGCTGCAGGATATTGAAAGGATGTTGAATGAATACTTCTTTTTGGTCTTCACTCTGGAAAAGGAGTACATAGGTACGGAATTCAGGAAAAGGGACTGTGAGGAGCTTGAACAGTTTGACACAAGAAATGGGGAGGTGTTGGAGACTCTGTCAAGTTTAATAATGGACAAATGGATAAATTGCATCCCAGGTTGCTGTGTGAGGCAAGGCAGAAAATTCCAGTTGCTCTGACACAAATCTTTAATTCCTCTCTGGCCACAAGAGAATGTCAGAAGGATGAGAAATGTGGTTCCACTTTTTAAGAAAGGTGGTAGAGATCTGCCAGGAAATTATGTAACAATGAGTTTCTCATCAGTGGTAGGGAAACTATTGGAGAAAATTCTGAAGGAGCAAATTTAAAGTGATTTGGGAGGCATGGGCTAATTAAGGATAGTCAGCACAGCTCTGTCAGAGGGAGGTCATACCTAACAAATTTGTTAGATTTTTGAAAATGTGATCAAGTGTGTCGATGAAGGAAGGAAGTTGATGTTGATGTGGTGCCCCTCGATGGGCCAAAGGGCCTATTCTACACTGTATGAGTCTATGAATATCCACAAGGAGTAGTCAGTAACATGATGGAATATTTTCCACTTTTCTGAATGAGTTCTGCACCAACAGCAACTCTTCACTATCCCGGACAAGACAGTGCTAGATTGCTGCACCCTCTACCATCTTCGACATTCACAGCACCCATCGCTGAAACCAGTGACTGCAGAGTGTGCCACATACAAGATACACTGCAGCAACTAAAGCACCTTCAACAGCACCTTTCAAACTTGTAAACTCTCTCACTAGAAGGATGAGCAGCAGATACATGGAAACACCACCCCCGCAAGTTCCTCTCCAAATCACTTACCATCCTGACTTGGAAATATATCATCATTCCTTCAGTGTCACAGGATCAAAACTCAGGAATTCCCTTCCTACAGAACTGTGGGTGTTCTCTATACACATGGACCGCTGCGATTAGTCAGCAATGCTGATATCTCACGAAAAACAATTTTAAAAATCTGTTCAAATCCCCTTCATTCACTATGTTCTTGCAATACAACTCTTCAAGGAAAGGAATCCAAATCATTTTCTAAAAGACTTTGGATGAATGTAACAAAAAGGAGCAACGCTAACCATTTTGCATTTGATGGGTACAAAGTACAAATGTTACCTCACAGTTACACGTAAATGGTGATGTCGATAAGTGCTTATTTGAATGGTTCCAGAGCTGAATTGCTGGTGCTGTGTTCCACTGACAGTAGATGACTAGTTATTTGGTCGTGCTGATCCTGAGTGTTGGTGAAAGGAAATGTACATTTGTTAAAGCTTCATGCCTTGCACTTCCCAGAAAATTTTCAAGAATATCAACTCAAAGGGAAAAACCGCAATTCTTTTACATGAGAAGAGAGAGCTAATTGGTTGCTTAATAGACTCTGATGTATAGAGGCGTGCCATTACAATGTGCTCATTATTAACGATTGACAGTCAACAGCCAAGCTTTGTTTGGTATTCTTGTAAAATGTCCTGATGAAAGTAAGAAAAGCTTAAAAATATGTCTCTTCAGCAACATGTAGGAGACTATGTAGACCTCTATAGGATATATAGCACAGAAGCATGTCAGTGAACACCCACACCACTCCCCAGTCCATGCCAGTTTTTATGATCCACTTGGATCTCCCTGCAATTCTCACCTAACACTATCATTGGAACTGTCTATTCACTTCTTCAAATGCTTGTGGCTTAAATACAGCAAAACTTCACCTACTCCCTTTGGAAGCAAGTTCCATATTCTTCAAAGACTTTTTCTCAAATTCACAACTGAATTTCCCATTACCATTCTCATCATACCTCATTCAGTTCAGGCAGTTTCAGTAATATATAAGAGGATTGCCTTTCACTATGTTTAACCATCATTTAAACATTTTTTCTTTAATTCAATAGCTTCTCTTGCTATCAATGTCCTTTCTCACTTTACCCTTCCTTGTGCTCTTCCTTATTTCATTAACATTTCGTCCGCATGCATTTTTTGTAGATCCTCCTGCTCTCTCTCACTTTTCCCAGTTTAAAGTCTTTGCCTCTGCCCTATTTAACTTCTGTCACCTCTGACAAGGGATCAGAAATGCGAGGAGTCCTGGGACAGTTAGTCACACTCTGTCAGAGAAAATAGTGCGACTGACATGTTCTGGAGCAGGGACCACTGTGCTGTATTCAGCTGTTCACATGAACTCAGACATGGAGGGCAGAGGTGAGGAGGGCAGCGCAGGGTACAGCAGGAGAGGGGAGAGTAGGAAAGGGTAGGAGAAGGGAGGGCAGGGGAGGGGAGGGCTGTGTTATGGACCAAGCCAGACCCCCTCAAAATACTTCAGGAAAGAGGACTAGACCTTAACCTTTTCATTTTAAAGTCAGATGTAAAGTGGATATTCCAGGATTGATGCAGCTGTCAAACCACTCAGCTTTAAGCAAACAGAATTTGTTTAAAGACTACAGGGCAGCATGGTGTCTCAGTGGTTAGTACTATTGCCTCACAGCGCCAGAGACCCGGGTTCGATTCCCATCATGGGTGACTGTCTGTGTGGAGTTTGCACATTCTCCCCATGTCTTCGTGGGTTTCCTCCGGGTGCTCCGGTTTCCTCCCACAATCCAAGGATGTGCAGATTAGGTGAACAGGCCATGCTAAATTGCCCATAATGTTAGGCGCATTAGTCAGGGTGAATGGGTCTGGGAGGGTACTCTTCGGAGGGTTGGTGTGGACTTGTTGGGACGAAGGGCCTGTTTCCCCACTGTAGGGAATCCAATCTAATCTACAGTTGAAACACAAACAAAAGAAAACAGAATTTAGAATAATTTAATTATTTTAAAACCCAACCGAGTCAATACCGCAATTTAAGTTTGGAGCTGTCCTAATTCTTGTAACAGGGTACTGAGTATAGGAATTGGGAGGTCATATTGCTACTGTACAGGATGGGGCAGGATAGGGCAGGCCAGGACAGGCTACTCAGATCAGCAGCCACTAAATTACTGCTTCAACTTTAAATGATGTACCAGGGCAAAGAAAAGTTAATACAACCTCCCCCGCATTTACTGTAGTCCACCAAGGCACAATGAAGGTCAGTGTGATGAAACGATAGCTTTTAGAGGTGGATTTTGTCCTTTTTGTAAAGAAGAGAGGTTGAGACAGAGGTAAGAGAGCAATCTGTTCCAAGCCAATAAATTAAACAACTTGTGAGGCCTTAGAGTTTTTTTAAAAAGTTGGAACAATAGAATCAGCCTGAATGGGTGGAGTCAGGCTCCCGTAGAGCCGGGGATTTAGATTAGTTTTCAGCAGTTGTTGAGATTTTGGAGCTGGATTTGGAAACTGTTCCTTTTCCCTCTCTGTTACAATTAAAAGCTTGAGTTCTCTTCCTGCTGCCAAATTGCTTGTGAGAAAATATCGTTTACTGACTTTGCCTTTGCCAAGAGTGTGCTTATGTGATGTTACTAAATTGGAACAGTTGCCGTTTAGTAGCTAAACAATCTATTATTCTGTTATGTTTTCCAGAAGAGTTACAATTATACCAATCCTTCATTCCTTTGTTTGTATTTTATGTATGGGGTATTAATAAAGTGTATTTTGCATAAAGCCGAGTAGTGTAAACAATCAAATTACATTTGAAATACAGCACCTTACCCTTGCCTTTAACTAAGATAAAAGTTAGGGTGTAGGCTATCTCCTGGATATATTTAAGGGGATTTGGTCTGCTCCATAACATTGGATTTCCACAAAGATGACATTTTTTCTTAATGATATCCTCAGAAATATGGTGCTGGCTGCAGGTAGGGTCATCACCTTTAGGCACACGCTCCTCCTCCACAGAAAGTTCAAATTTGGAATTCCATCCTATTCATATTCAGGCTGGTCAACAACCACTTCTACTGCTCAGTGATTGGTTAGTTCACATGTCTTTGTGCACAAGTTTTAAAAGTCTGGCTGCATTTCACCTTGACATTGGCTGTAGCTGCGTTGAACTGTACAAACAGGTAAACCAGTAGAGGAAGGAGAACATTATAAAACTTAGAATTTAAATGTTTTGAATTGGAGCTGCCAAACAGTTAGAGCAATGTTGTTTTGTTCATTCGCCTCTTTCAGATATACTGGTCCCAGTTGCAATGCTGTGTCTCTACAGAAGAATGTGAAAAATTTTAGCTGCAGTCCCAGAAAGTGGCTTGATTGAATGGATCAAGCTGAGCATTGGCAAGTTGCAACATTATGACCTTATGTGATAGATGTAGAATTCTAAAAGCACAATTCACGTTGCTTGCAGGAAAGCTTGATCAAATGTCAATCACAAGACTATTGATTTGAATTCTCCTACATCCTGTCTCCAGACTCCCCCAATGAAATAAAGGCAGAAAGGACTAAGCACACACTGTTGATCTGTCCTATCCTGGGAGAGCACTGGTGATGTCTGCAGCCTGAGCAGAACCATGCAGATGACGAGTGTATTGGAGACCACGAATGCAATCAGGGGAGGTGCTTGAGGGACTCACTTGTTTTTCAAAGGGTTTCAAATTTGAGATATAGTATTGTACATTGGTCTTCTCCTTTGGGAATTACCTGACAGATAACTCGCTCTGTTCAACAATTGTTTCGTTACCAATTCTCCCCAATTTACTGTTGTACTCTTCAGTGAAAGTTGGCCTTTTGAAAATCTGTACATTCTCAAGCAGCTATCCCATGATGCCATTTTCCATGAGCTTTGAAATGGACATATTAATGAGTGGGCCCCTGAAAATACAAGGGGCTCACATTTTCTGAGTGTTGGTGGTTGCATGTTTGAGCTCAGTGATGCAAATTTAGCAGAACTGACCTTTCAGAGATTTTCCAACAGACCCAAACTGAAACTTCACCATACAGAGATGAGATTTTCTCAAAATAAACTTGTGATGAAAATTAATTTTGTGTCCATTGTGTATCAGTGGTAAATATAATGTGGAAAATATTTGAATGAAAATACCTGCTTCATTTTACAGGGGTTGTATATTACAGGAAGCACAACACATGTACATACAAAGGAAACTCACCACTGATGTTGGTGAAAACTAGAACTAGAAATAGAAATTTAACTCTGACCTCACGATTCTGTAGCAGCTGTAACTCAGATAGTTCCGGTCTGCAGTGTCCAGCACAATGTCTAATACTGGGTGTGTGGCTCATTTATCTGCACTACTTGTTATTTTAGGTAAGTTTGTGAATTTAAAAATTGAATTTTCATACATTGTTTATTATATTAACACAAATTCTTCTTGTACCAAGGACAAAGTGTTTCTGTGTGTGACTGACTGCCCTTTGAGGGGATACAGTCCGATTTCACTAGGGACTCTGTATCGGGGGGGAGGTTACAAGATTAAGTAACAAGGGCTTGGCTGCAGAGACTACATTTTGTATTCCCTTCAGTTTAGAATGTTGGATGAATTATTGAAGGCTTTTAAATAGATAAAGAAACTCAAAACTAAAGATAGAAAAAATATTCTCTACAGTGCAGAGTTCAGGACAAATGGGCCCAATCTTAAATTAGGAAAAGCCCATTTAGGGATGAGCACAGCAGGAACTACATCACAAGAAAGGACAGTAAAAATCTGGAAGTATCTCTCCAAACTTCTGTATCTGAGCGCAATTGAAATTGTTTAATTCTTGTTCATTGGAATTATCGAAGCATTAGAAGCAAAGGTGGTTAAGTAGAATTGTGCTAAGATCAGTCTCAATCTAATTAAATGCTGGAACAGGATGAATGGTTGAATGTTCTTGTGTTATAATATCACTGTTCCAGTGATACGTACCCCTGGTTGGTGACTGGTGCGATTGTTGATTATGTGAATACACTGTACAATGAAAACTGAATGATTATAATGGTTAAATATTTCAGGCCCAGCCACCTGTGTGAGAGGATTAGAAGTGCGAGGAATCCTGGGACAGTCAGTCACACTGCCGTGCACATACTCTGTCCAAAAGCATGGTAAGACTGAAATGTGCTGGGGCAGGGGCCAATGCCCTTCAAGTGGCTGTTCAGGTCCATTGTTGAGAACAAATGGGGCAACTGTAATTTCACCAATACTCACAAAATACCATATGGATGGTAAAATAGAGGAAGGAGATGAATCGCTCACAGTGAACCATCTACAGAAAGGAGACAGTGGTTGGTATTGCTGTCGTGTACAGATTTCTGGTCTTTTTAATGATCAGAAAGTGAGCATCAACTTCGTGGTTTCAGAGAGTAAGTCACTTTAATATTATCTATTCCTCATAGTTCTGTCATATTAATACAGATTCTAGCCGTTGATATCTCTGTTCGGTAGCATGGGATGTAGTAAGTGTATGGAATGCAGAGGAATGTGCTGCACCATCCACCATCTTCTCTCAAGTAGAAACTCCCACACGTAGTTCCCATGTGACCAGCTGTCGATGAAAAGAAAAGCTTAATATCAGTTCAGACATTGACCCAAACCCTTACCTCAACCCCAACTCCAACCCTAATCCAAACCCTAGACCTTACCCTAACCCTACCCTAACACTATCATAGGTTTTATAGAGAGAGTTGTGACACTGTGAAATGCAACACCAAAGGTAGTGATTGAAATGGAGTCCATTGTTTATCTGTTTGGACAGATCAGAAAGATATTTGAAGAAAATGGGAGTAAAGGGATCTGAAACTGAGGTCAGTGCATGAGATGACGATTACTGATGATCTTAATGATGAACATTGGCAAGATCTGCAGAACCCACAGTCTGTTTCACTGTCAGTTTGATGGAATTGTAGTCATCTTTGAAATAGACCTGATACCATCATTTATCCATGATGCCTGCATTATCTGAAAGTGGTGAAACACTGGATGAATAATGTATCTTAGGAGAATGGCATTACCTTCAGTATTCATGGCAGGTGAATCGACTGCAAAACATACTAACAGCACATTGACACGAAAGCAAGTAAAGCTGTTCCCTCCCTCTCAAGGGAACTTGGCCGTGCATTTTTGGAACAATAAGGGAGTGTGTGAAAAAGTGCAATATCTAAGCACAATATTTTTAATGATGCAGTGGTTCCCAACCGCACTAAATAATGTTTAAAATCTGTGTAGAAGTGAGCAGTAGATTCACTTTCACCGTGGCCACGGCACCTGTACACTTGTTTTTATTTGTGAACAGTTACAACGGACCTGGGTGACTGTATTAATCCAGTTGGTGAGCTCCCTCCATACAGCTGTCCTCTGTGTTTTAGTGGACAGTGGACATTAGCTGAAAATAAGATCTCTGTCCTATGATGGTCTGATTGCAACAAGACATTTAACCTCCAAGGGATTCAGCCACCCAGCTGAGCCACTGTGAATCCAATGCATTTTCTGCCATCATCATGACCTTCCCATGAATGGCGATCTGTAGCCCTTTATGAGAATGTCAGATTTTATGGTCTGCTTGTTGTAAGCATAGCCTCATTGGAAGCTCAATATTTTAGAGTTCACTGGGGCAGGATCTTGCAAAGGAACAAGTTTTTTTCTCACAAACTAATCTTTTATAAAATATGGGAGAATAATGAAGCTTCAGGTGATCACATTCACGGTTCTGTTAAATGATATTTCAAAAGTTCAAGTCTGAGATAAAACATTCATCAGAATATGAAGGGTCCATCTACGTTTTTGACTCCTACATCATTCTTCTTTCTGTGCCTTTCTCCAGGCAACTGCGGACAAGGATATGACTGATGTGAAAATAATGGGCTTTGGGTAAAGTGTATTCAAACAAGTTTAGAATATGAATAGAAAACAAAGGCACTGAATACGTCTTGAACGAAATTAGCTTTGAAATTATTTTCCAAGGCAATAATGACAAGGAGTTTTGATTGGCAGATGATCGTTTCTGCAGTGTAGATGGAAGTTACATGTCAGGGCCCTGCAGAACCTTGACTCTGTTGGAATTGCCCGGACAGTTAAAGATTCCAAAGGGGAATTTCTCTGTGTCTGGAACCATATAAATCAGAATTTTCACTGCAGTTAATAGTTATTCTGGGGAAATTAGACAATTAAAAAACCCTACCTAACTCCTGGGTAACTACCCTCAAGCACAGCTCCCCCATTTCCCTGACACACCCCAAACCCTGACAAGAAACTCACCTTTCCCCATCTAACGAGTTTACTCAGCCAGCCATGACAGACTTGACCCACCCTCAGGATGCAATGCCAGTCCTGATATCTCCTGCTCAACCTCATCCAACTGAAATACTATCAGTTATTTGGCCTGTATCCCATCTTGTGTCCTGACATTCGACTTGCCTGGTTCTGGTACATGCCACAACCTACCCACCTGACATCCGATCCCTACCTACCTGGCAACCTAACCTCGCACTTACCTACTTTCACAGAAACTGCTGAAGTGTAATGCTGGATATTTAAATGACAACAACTAACTGTAATGAGAAAGGAGATGTGGTTTACCTTTCCCTTATCCTATTCTATGAGGGACTGGCCAGATTTAAAGTACATGCTGCATTTTTGGAGGAATTCTGATCTGAATCTTCACATCTTATACATTCCTGATGAAGGGCATTTGCCTGAAACCTTGACTCTCCTGCTCCTCAGATGCTGCTTAACTTGCTGTGCTTTTTCCAGTGCCACACTTTTCAAGTCTGACTCTCCAGCATCTGCAGTCCTCACTTTCTCCTTGTTGCTGAATCTCCAATTAGAAATGCAAAACTCCTTAACATAAAAAATGGAGAGTGTTAATCTGAGAATGATTGCCTCTTCTCAGGAAATGTGTTCTCCTGATGACTCACTATTTTATAGGCATTTATGCCAATAAAATTTGAAAATTTCTACTACTCTTCACTCTGAAGGAGTTATCTGCTAAGCTTTTCTTTGTGAGGTGATGAAGATTGTGAAATTTTTCTTCGGATTATCTTCAAGTGAAGAATTAGTAATAATCCCAGACTAGCCTTTTTGAGATAAATCCCTGAAGAGATTACTTGAAGCTGAATAAGCTTAAGCACAGATCTATGAATAACTCCAGAAAGAAATTATCTGCAGCATTAGTCTATAAATGAAAGTGTTGTGATTTACCCTGCCATGATACACAATTCCCAATGTAATCCCAACTGGAAAGTGTTTTGCTTGTCAGGCCTTTGCCAATCCTTTCTCCCTATTTTTAATTATTATTATTATTATTATTAATTTTCTATTATTAATGTGATTTGGGAGCTGGGACATGCCTGATGCAGTGGGTTGGCAATCTCTTCCTCTAACTTGTGACTTTTTTTTCCATGTGATGTGAGGGCTATTGCTCAGGACAGTATATGTTACCTATCCCTAATTGCCCTTGAGAAGATGGTGATGAACCACCTTCTTAGAATCCTTGCAGTCCTTGTGATGTAGGTATAGCCACAGTGCGGTTAGGCTGGAGAGTTCCAGAATATTGAATCAGTGGTATGGCACTTTTGCGCCAAGTCAGAATGGAATAAGACTCCAGGGGAATTCTCAGACGGTGGTGTTCTCACATATCTGTAGTCAGGTCCTTTGGATACATGAAAGTCCCAGGTTTGGAACGTGCTGCTGAAAAAGCTTAGCAAGTTACTGCAGTGCAGCTTGTATATGGCACACACCGTTCTCTCTGTGCTTTGGAGGTGGAGAGAGTGAGTGTTCAAAATGTAGTTGGGCTGTCAATCAAGTGGGAGGCTTTGTTCTGGAAGAGGTTAGTCTTTTTGAGTGTTTTGGAGCTGCACTCAACCAAGTGGAGAGTATTCCATCATGCTCCTGACTTATGCCTTATAAATGCTGCTCAGACTTTGGGGAGTCAGGACGTGAGCTGCTTGTCATTGAATTTTGATCCTCTAACCTGCACTTGATGACATAGTGATCACAATGCTGGCCCATTTAAATTTCTCCTTAAATGGTACCCGTAACAGCATTGGCGTTGGGAAATTCAGTGATGACAATTCACTCTGAAATCTCTTGGCATCCTCCTCATCATTCATCCGTAAACTTAGAAACATGACATTTGATTTCCTTATCCAAATTATCGATGTATATTGGGATTAGCTGGGCCCAAGCACTGATCCCTGTGGTACTCTCCCCTGGCACTGCCATCCACACTAAAAATGGTCTGTTTATTCCTCTCTGTTTCCTATCTGCCAATGAATCCTCAATCCATGACAGGATATTGCCACTAGTCCATGTGCTTTAATTTTGCACATGGATGTCCTTTAACAAGAGCTCTCTGAAAATCCAAATACACCACATCCACTGATTCTCCCCCTCATCTATTCTATTATCCTCAAAAACCTCAGTAGATTTGTCAAAGATGATTTGCCTTTCATTAATCCATGTTGCCTTTATGTAATCCCAATGGTATTTTCTAAGTATCTATCATCATATATTTAATTTAGACTCCAGTATTTTCCCTGCCACTGATGTTGGTCTAACTGGGCTGGATTTGTTGGTTTTCTCCTTCTCTGCATTATTCCCCCTGTTTTGTTCTTTCACCAGAATGCAATGTATGCATTCGTTCCTCAAATGTTGACCAGTGCATAACTAGTCTCATGCCTTTTAGCGAACTTCCATAGCCAACTGACACCATCCTCCATTTGCAGTTTCCTTTGTTTAAATTTGATTGGACTCCTTCATTTGCCATCCCAACGAACAATTTGATCATGTTATGGTCATGTCTTCCATAGGATCAATCACAAGAAGATTATTAAATTAGTCCTTTCTCATTACACAAAACCAAATTTAGAACAGCAACCACAAAATCAGAAATTGTTGAGTTTTTACAGCATGCCCACTTTGATTCTTTATTCATTCATGGGATGAGGGCATCACTGGCTAGGCCAGCATTTATTGCTCATCCTGAATTTCCCAGAGGGCAGTTAAGAGTCAACTCCATTGCTGTGGGTCTGGAGTCACGTGTAGGCCAGACCAGGTAAGGATGGCAGTTTCCTTCCCGAAAGGGCATCAGTGAACCAGGTGGGTTTTTCCAAACAATCGACAATGGATTCATGATCATCATTAGACCCTTACTTCCAGATTTTTGTTGAATTTAAATTCCACCATCTGCCGTAGCAGGATTTGTACCCGGTCCCCAGAAAATTATCTGGACTTCTGAATTAACAGCCAAGCAATAATACCACTAGGCCAAATCACTCCCCCTTTGGTAAGAAAATAGAACGTCAGAGTATTATTTAAATGGTGATCAATTGGAAAATATTCATCTTTAAAGAGACCTTCGTGTCTTTGTACACTGTTCATTGGGTGTAATCATCAGAAGGAGGGTCACTGGACTGTTTTCTCTCCATAGAGGCTGCCAGACCTGCAGCAGTTTCTGATTTTGTTCCTGATTTCCACCATCTGCAGTTCTTTAGTTTTATTTATTTACAATAGCAGACTGATGGTTCACTTTAAAAAAAATGTGACAGGGCTTTTATTTGACAGAAATTATAATTCAAGCAGAAAGAATGAATCTCTGTCTCTAGCTTTCACCGTGCCAAAGTCTTCGCACAATAATGGGAGCTTCTAGTTTTCTGAATGCTTTAAGTCCAATGTTTCCATCTAGCTGATATTCTATGAGGTTTCTAAGTGTCTGCCATTTACACTTGGATTCTCTTTATAAATGGCCAGCACTGCTCATCCTGAACTGCTACCGATATATGGGTTTTTCCTCCAACATGTTTTTGCACCTGAAACAGTAATAGTTATGTCAGCTCCCTTAACATAATATACATGGTCAGAAGTCACAGGGCAGGAAGTTATAGTCCAACAGACTTATTTGAAATCACAAGCTTTCTGAACACTGCTCCATCATCAGTGAAATCTTGTAATTTGAAATAAATCTGTTGGATTCTAATCTGGTGTTGTGTGACTTCTGACCTTGTCCACTGCAGTCCAACACCAGTACCTCCACATCATAATATACATGGAAATAACATAACAAGAGGTACATAGATGGAAAGGAATCTGGGCCAAACACAGGCAAATGGGATTAGTTCAGATGAGGAAACCTGTTCAGCATGGACAAGTTTGGCTGAAGGGTCTGTTTCTGTTCTGTATGACTCAGTGATTCTGTAAGAACTAGATATGGTTAGTTTGGTACTGAAAATTTCAAAAAGCATTTAAAGCAGCTCCTGAAGTTGCAGTCACAAGCAGTTCAGTGTCTAGACTCAGATCAAGCTATTAAATTAGAAACATGAACATATTTTCATCAGTGTGTCATGATTCAAATGGCCTATCTTAGGATGGAGCCTGGACCTTTATACTCTTGGGTAACAAGCTTTCATGTAGCGACGATGTTACGAGCATATTTCTGAAAGATACACTGCATCCTAGCTGCGACATTGTCTGCTTGGAAAATAGTTGCTATTAGTTGGTAAGATCTAAGTGCTCGATCAATGCTGCTTTGGCCATTGACTATCCAGATTGACAGACTACTCACCCACTGAGTTCAGGTCTCCAAAGACATGGGACTGATGATTAGGGCTATGTTTAACATCTTCTCCTGGCTCTTGAGTGAAACTGGTTTCACTTGAAATTTAATGAATTCATCATTTTGCAGAATCCCAGGTCATCAACACTGTGGGGACTTCCTTTGATCAGAAACTGAACTGGAGCATCTTTTAAATATTATGGGTTCAACAGTGGTTCAAATACTGGGAATTCTGCAGCAAGTAACTCACCTCCAATTCAAAAAGGGGCTTTCAAAAAAGAGCTGGGGAAAGTACAGGTCCAACATGTGCCATTCAGAGGGAAATGTAGGAACACGATGTTCAGCAAACCCTGGTGGTCCAGGAAAATTCAGGACTGGATAAAGAGGAAGAGTAGGGCTTTTAGCAAGTCGAAAGGGAGCAATTCAGCTATGGCTCTAGAGGAATATAGGAAGTGCAGGAGTGAACATAAGAAAGTAATTAGAAGAGCAAAAAGGGTCATGAGAAAGGACTTGCAAACAGGATTATTGAGTCATAGAATTCCTACAGTGTGGAAGCAGGCCATTTGGCCCATTGAGTCCACACTGGCCCTCTGAAGAGCATCACACCCAGACCCTTTGGCCACTTTGAACACTTTGGCCAATCCACCTAACCTGCATATCCTTGGACTGTGGGAGGAAACCCATGCAGGCAAAGGGAGAATGTGCAATTCTACATAGACAGTTGCCCATGGCTGGAATCAAACCCAGATCCCTGGCACTGTAAGGCAGCAGTAATAACCACTGAAGCATTTAGGATTAGGGAGAATCCTAGGATAATTTACAAATACATCAAAGGGGAAAGGTTAACCAGGGAAAGAGTAGGGCCCACTAAGGACGAAGAGTACAACCTGTGTGTGAAGCTGCAGGAAATTGGAAGGGTGTTGGATGAATACTTCTCTTTGGTCTTCACTCTGGAAAAGGAGTATGTAGGTATGGAATTCAGGAAAAGGGACCATGAGGAACTTGCACTTTGAGATAGAGAAAATGGGGAGGCATTGGAGACTGTATTGGACTTAAAAACAGCCAAATCCTCTGGCTTGGATGAATTGCATTCCAGGCTGCTGTGGAAGTTGAGGCAAGAAATTGCAGGTGCTTTGACACAAATCTTTAATTCCTCTCTGGCCACAAGGGAATGTCAGAAGACTGGAGGACGGAAAGTGGATTTCCACTTTTTAAGAAGGGTGACAGAAATGAATCAGGAATTTACAGACCGATGGGTCTCACATCAGTGGGAAGGAAACTATTGGAAAAAAGTCTGAAGCAAATTAATCTCCTCTTGGAGGCATAGGTTAATTAGGAATAGTAAGCATAGCTTTGTCAGAGGGACATCATGCCTAACAAATTTGTTAGCATTTTTTGAAAATGCGATCAAGTCTGTGAATGAAGGGAGTTCATTTGATGTAGTTTATATGGATTTTAGTAAAGCTTTTGACAATAGCGGCATGGTGGCTCAGTGGTTAGCACTGCTGTCTCACAGTGCCAGGGACCCGAATTCAATTCCCACCTCAGGCAACTGTCTGTGTGGAGTTTGTACATTCTCCCCGTGTCTGTGTGGGTTTCCTCCGGGTTCTCCAGTTTCCTTCCACAATCCAAACGATGTGCAGGTTATGTGAATTGGCCATGCTAAATTGCCCATAATGTTCAGGGATGTGTAGGTTAGGTGCGTTAGTCAGAGGTAAATATAGGATAATGGAGTGGATCTGGGTAGGTTACTCTTCAGAGGGGTCAGTGAACTTGTTGGGCTAAAGGGCCTGTTGCCACAGTGTAGGGATTCTATGATTCTAGAAAAAAACATGGGAGACTGACTGAGAAGGTTAAAGCACGTGGAATTGAGGGATATTTGATGAGATGCATCAGAAACTAGCTTAGTAGTAGGACACAAAAGGGGAGTGGTAGAAGGCTGTTTGAGTGACACGGGGGCTGGTGTCTAGTGGTGTGTCATAATAGTCAGGACAGGCACCGTAAACCTGGGTCTGAGTGGCCTTCCTCAGATGTAACTCTGATTTATCTCCACAGATGTTGCAAGATCTGTTGAGTTTTCAAGCAATTTCTGTTTTGTTTCTGATTTACAGCATCAGGGTTTTTTTTCAATTTTTATTTAGTACAGGGACCCTTATTATTTTACATGTATATACATAAATGACATAGGTGAAAATGTGGAAGGGATGTTAAGCAAATTTGCAGATGACACCAAGATTGGTAAGTAGTTAATAGTGAAGAAGATGTTTGTAGGTTACAGGAAGGTATAAATGGGTTGATCAGATGGGCAAACCAGTATGAAAAACTATTTAGCCACTGATAAGTGTAAGGTGACGCTCTTTAGAAGAAACAAAGTGAGGGAGTATTTAATGAATGGCAGGTGACTGGGTAGTTCAGAGGAACAGAGGGATCTTGGGGTAATTATTCACAGATCCCTGATGTCAGCAGAGCATGTGAATAGGATGGTTAAGATAGCATATGGGACATGTGCTTTTGTCAGCCATGGTGTAGAATGTTAGAGGAAGGAGGTAATGTTGGACCAGTACCAAATACAAGATGCGCTGCAGCAACTAAAGCTCCTTCAACAGCACCTTTCAAACTTGTAAACTCTCTCACTAGAAGGATGAGCAGCAGATACATGGGAACACCACCTGCAACTTTGTCTCCAGTCCAGTCACCATTGTAATGGACCAGGCCAGACCCCCCTCA
>NC_057723.1:76787077-76808077 GCF_004010195.1 Chiloscyllium plagiosum
ATCAATTTTAATGGTCCTCTTACTTCATGCCCAAAACTTAATTCAAATGGACTGAATTTGCTGGATTCATTCTGTCTGTGGTTTTCCGATTAGCTGATATGTATGACACATCTGGTACAATTCAATGACGTCCTTGTGCAGTCCAGGCCAGTAAAAATGTCATTCTATTTTAGCCTGTGTTTTCCTCACCCCTAAATGACCTCCAAGTGGTAGGGTCATGTGCCACTTGCAGCACCTCCTTTCTATATGCTACTGGCAAAAGAATTTGATGAATCTCTGCCCATTTCTCATCTGCTTGGTCTCCATTTCCTCACTAAGACATCATTTGTTAAGTAATAACACACAGGGATGCATTCACTCTCCTTTGTATATGCCTTTTGATATAACTGTTTTAAAGTTCTCATCTTTCTGCTGTAATTCAATCAGCTCAGCAGAACTAAAGATACTTCCAGGTTTACCTATTTGCTTCTGCTCTGTCCCACTTACCTGATCAAAATGATTTCGGGTAAAGCTATGTTAGCTTTCTTATCTGTGCCTTTGGATCTCTCCTGCTTCAGCTTGTACCACTGCGATCTTGTGACCACATAATCAGGGAAAATTCCTGAATAAAGATCCTTCATGTCTTCAGTTGCCTGTGTCCCCATTGGCTTTTCAACTAGAGTAAGCAGCACACCTACCAGTGAATTAGCTATATCATTTGCAAAGACAAATTGTTTTCCTGGAGCTGAGAGTTTGTCCAATACTCCTACCACAAATTCCCCACTCTTCACTGGACTCTCTAGCCTCAATTTACATAACTGAACACTTTTTATCTCACTGTGAATTCCTGTTACCAGTACCTTTTGTGGCAATAGTCCCTCAGGAGTACATATCTCCTCATCCTTCAGCACTACAAACTGAGAGGATCCTGTGTCCCTTAATATTGTAACCTCCTTACCTACTGCTCCTGGCCTATGTGAATAAACTTTACCCTTGCACGTATTTTTTTTTTAAGCAGATCTGGCACTTTCTCCTTAATCAACCTCTGATCATCTTGTACATTCTGAGGCAGTTGTCTAACTCCGCTTGTGCGTTTTGTTACTAGTCCAACAAAACTCCAAGGCTTGTCTGGTTTCCCTACACCTCGCTTTCTCCTAGCCCACCAACATTGTGACTTTATGTGGCCCACTTTATTACAATGAAAACACCAGAGCTTTTTAACTTCTTTGTCCCCGTCAAGGGTTTCTTTTTTACCCTGTGCTAAGTTCTCCTTATGATCTTCACTGAGATCTACCTTTCCCTTTCCACGTGAGGATTTCTCTTTGCCCCAGTTTCTATCCTCATGGATTGAAATTGATTCTGGAAGCCAAACATATTTTATGGACCAGCTCATGATCATCAGCCGCTTCAGCTGCTAACCTCACTGTTTTAACTCTCTGCTCTTCCACATGAGTTCACACTACTTCAGGCAGTGAATTTTTGAATTCTTCCAAAATAATTACTTTTCTAAGGGCATCGTAGGTTTGCTCAATTTTTAAAACTCTTATCCATCAATCAAAATTACTCTGTTTGATCCTTTCAAACTCAATATAGGTTTGACCAGTGTCCCTCCTTAGATACCTGAACATTGTCTATAGGCTTCTGGGACAAGCTCTTATGTACTTTAAATGGCTTTTTTCACCTCCTCAATACTCCCCAGATACCTCCTCTGATAGGGATGCGAATACCTCACTAGCTCTATCTACAAGTTTTGTTTGAATCAACAAAACCCACATTGCCACTGGCCATTGCATTTGTTTAGCCACCATTTCATATGAGATGAAAAAGGCTTCCACATCCTTCTCATCAAATTTAGTCAATGCTTGAACAGACTGAAACAGTTTCTCACTAGGCTTCTGACTACCAGGGGCTTGCTCATCCTCACTCTCTTCCTCACTAAGCCTTTTAAGCTGGCTTTCCTTTTAAATGTCAGTTTTTGAATTTCAAAAGCTCTCTATTTTTTTTTCTGTTCTTTTTCTCTCTGTTCTGCTGCTCTCTTCTTTGCCCTCTTCTGCTTTTAATTGTAACTCAAACGGTTCCATTTCTGCTGCCCTTTCCTTATCTCTCACCTTTAACTCAAGCTGCTTCATTTGCAATTGAATCCTTGCCATCTCTATAGATTCTGATGGTTTCTCTAGCGAGTTTAAATGCTGAGCTACTGCTGTAATTATCTCTCCTTTCCTCACAGAAACAGGCAGTTCCAATTCCAGCTTCTCTGCTCATTCCAGCAGTTTGATCTTATTTACCTTTTGCAAAACTTCCAAAGTCACCGCATCCACTTCCAGAAAACTTTCGGCCACTGAAAGAGCCATTACTATCCCAAGCTTTGTCTACCTAACCAAACCAACACCAAAATAAAAACACTAGCACCTACCACTCGCTGTTTAAAATCCTGGATGAGCCCTCAGTCTGTTATGGACTAGGCCAAACCACTCAAAACATTAAGCAGGTATCCCAGTCCATAACTTTGCAATTTGTTTGGGTAAGTGTACAGTGAAAATTACCCAGAGTAAGATAGCCAGGGCATCTACCAGGGTTTAAAACAGCCAAAAAATTTATTCACAAAATTAGACAGTGAAACATAAAGAACAGAACAAAGAACCCCTACAGAACTCAGTCTATCCAAAGTAGACTTAATTATGCTGTTCTGAAATACACAACAGTCCCAATGAGCAAACCCCATTAAAAACCAGTACAAATGGAACACATGCTTCCAGGTTGAAATTAGAAGGGCAAAAAGAGTGAGAGCCTTTTCACACAATCCACTACAGAACTTCCAACTACTTCTAGACCGAACTGCTCAGCTAGAGAGCTGACCACTCCCCTTTCATTATATAGGTCACTTCTAAAACATGACCACTTTGGCCTGAAGTCTCATCTGTTTACCATCTCTCTATCAAACCAGTTAGATCGGAGCCCAACCTGGTTTATGACCCCTCTGAAAAAAACCAAGGACACAGTATCCTTGAGAAAAGGAACAGCTTTTAGAAAAAAGGGACCAACTTTGTGACACCTGTGACTGCAACTTTCAAGAGCTGTCATAAATGCTTTTTGAATTTTTCAGTACCAAGCTAACCATATCTAGTTCTTACAGAATCACTGAGTCATACAGAACAAAAACAGACCCTTCAGCCAAACTTGTCCATGCTGAACAGGTTTCCTCATCTGAACTAATCCCATTTGCCTCCGTTTGGCCCAGATCCCTTTCCCATCCATGTACCTTTTAATGTATTATATCCATGTACATTATGTTAAAGGAGCTGACATAACCATTGCTGTTTCAGGTATAAAACCATGCTGGAGGAAAAACCCATACATCGGAGGCAGTTCAGGATGAGCAGTGCTGGCCATTTATAAAAATAGTCCAGCTAGATGACAGCACAGGATTTGAAGCATTCAGACAACTAATAGTGCCCATTATTGTGAGTAGACATTGGCACAGTGAAAGCCAGAGGCAGAGATTCATTCATTCTGCTTGAAATATAATTTCTGTCAAATACAGGTCCTGTCACACTTCTTTTTAAAAAGTAGGCAATTAGCCTGCTGTTGTAACCAAAACAAAATCCAAAGAACTGCAGTGCTGGAGATCGGGAACAAAAGAAGACATTTTTGCAAAACATCAGGAGATCTGGCAACATCTCTGGAGAGAAAACAGTTAATGTTTTGGGTCCAGTGACCCTTCTTCTATTGATTACACCCAAACTTGCTTTCAATGATCTGTGTACAAGGAACACGAAGGTCTCTTTGAACATGAATATTTTACAATTCATCACCATTTAAATAATACTCTGACATTCCATTTCTGACCAAGCAGACATGCTGAAAAAACTCAGTAATTTCTGATTTTGTGCCTGCTATTTGGTTTTGTTTAATGAGAAAAGATTAATTTAACATTCTTCTTGTTAGTGGTCCTACAGGAAAACACGAACGTAACATAATGAAATTCTTCATTAGGATAGAAAATGAAGGCATCGAGAGTGTGGTGCTGGAAAAGCACAGCAAGTCAGGCAGCATCTGAGGAGCAAGAGAATCGACATACCGGGCAAAAGCCCTTCATCAGGAACGTCAACTCTCCTGCTCCTTGGATGCTGCCTGACTTGCTGTGCTTTTCCAGCACCACTAATGTCGAGTCTAATCTCCAGCATCTGCAGTCCTCACTTTCGCCTAGAAAATGAAGCAGTCCAATCAAATCTAAACAAAAAAAACTTGAAAGGTTAGATGGTGCGAGTGGATATGATGGAGTCAGAAAGTTCACGAATAGGCATGCAAGTCGATATGCAGTGGTTAACATTTGAGGAACAAATGTGTGCATACATAAATGTGAGATAACAACCAGGGGAAATAATAGAGAGACAGACAGACAGACCAAACCAAGGATTACAGACCAGTTAGTTCAGCAGTGGGTAGAGAAAATGCTGGAGTCTAAAATAAAGGATATGATTTTAGACATTTGGAAAATACCACTGAGATTACATAAAGTTAACATGGATGAGTGAAAGGCAAATCATGTTTGACAAACCTATGGGAGGTTTTGTAAGGATGTATCTAATAGAATAGATGAGGGAGAACCAATGGATGTAGTGTATTTGGATTTTCAGAAAGCTCTTAATAGGCTGTGGAGGGGGTCGTTAGGGCCGACTGCCTGCCCCTCTTCCGCGGTTACGTTAGGGCCCCGGTGTCCTTGGAGAAGGAGCACGCGGTCTCCACCAACACCCTGGAGTTGTTCAGGGAGAGGTGGGCGCCGCAGGGAGTGGAGTGCATTGTTTCCCCCTCCAACTCTATTTTGATTTAACCCTGCCCTCCCCTTCACTGTTTGATCACACAGCATTGCCCTTTTGTGTAGGGCACTGCTTGTCACTGGCCACTCAGGTGTTTTCCTATCTTCCTGGTGGTGGAAATTGAATAAAGATTCGTGCACTTTGTGTCTCTCACTGTGTCTCACACCTGCACACACACACCATGGGTGCTGGGGAAAAAATAAGCACTACCGCTTATTTTTAAAAAAAGAAAAAAAAGAAAAAAGAAAGAGAGAAAAAAAAGAAAGCTCTTTATAAAGGGTAAGAGTGTACGAAATTAAAGCACATGAAATTGTGGTGATAGGCTGTCATGGATTGAGGATTGGTTGGCAGATAGGAAACTGAGAGGAATAAATGGACCATTTTCAGAGTGGATGACAGTGGCAAGCGGCATACCACATGGATCAGTGCTTGGATCCAGCTAATCCCAATATACATCAATAATTAGGATGAGGGAATCAAATGTCATATTTCTAAGTTAAAGTAGGATTGCGATTGATGAAGAAGATGTCAACAGGCTTCCAAGTGATTTGGACAGATTTAATGGATAAATTCATAGCATGTCCATTATGGTAGGAAAAAATAATAGCACAGTATTATTTAAATGGTGATGGATCGGAAAATATTCACATTTAGAGACCTTGGTGTTCTTGTACACCGGTCATTGGAAACAAGCTTGGGTACAATCAGCAGCCAACCTTCAATCACTTGCAAAAGTGATTGTGAAAAGGAACAAGGAAGTCTTACTGCAACTATGCAGGGGCTTTGTGAGACCATACCTAGAAAATTGCATGTAGATTTGAATTTGTTACCTCAGAAAAGATACACTTACTATGGAGGCAGTGCAGAAAACATTCACCAAACTTATTGCTGGGATGACAAGATTATCACATGAGGAGAAATTGGTTGAAATGGGATTGTATTCACTAGAGTGGAGAAGAACAAGAGGGGACCTCATGAAGCATATCAAATTCTGACATGGCTGGGCAGAGCAGACATAGGGATTATTGTTCCCCAGCCCAAGTGTCCAGAACAAGGACACATGGTTTCAGGATTCATGGAAGGACTGAGAGGTAGAAAAATTTCTTCATTTAGAGGATGGTGAGCTTGTACAACTCTCTCTAAGACACTATGGAGGCAAAGTCACAGGGTATATTTTAGAAAGTAAAGAATGGATTTCTACAGGTTAACAAGGTACAAGAGGAGAGAACGGGACTGTGTCATTGGGACTGGATCAACATGATTATGTTAAATAGCAAAGTGGAATCAATGGATGAAATAGTTTATTCCTGATCCTTTGGATTTTGTTTCCAAAGACAAAGACATCGGAGAAAGCACTGAGTGAAAATCCCAACAGGAGAAAGCATAATGATAGGGGAAAATGGCAGAACTGATGTTGTAGGGTTAATGAGGTGCAGGAGAGGCAGAAAAACCTAGCGAGTAATAGGTCAGTACCTCCCTTCTCTGTGCTAAACATGGTAATGCAGATGATGCATTGGTCAGAGTATTAATTAAAAAAACCAAAAATATTATTAAGAACATATTATTATATTCAATTTATGCAATCAATGACCAGAGAAGAAACATGAGTTTCTGCGAAAAACTATCTTCAGTAGAATGGAGCAGTTATTCAGAAGATCAGGAAGGCAGCTATATTCTCAGATCATTCACATTAAACCCTGTCAAGTTTGAGAGATAATACTGAGAACCTAAATCTTCAAAATCCTCTGGGAGAACCAAAGGCAAGGCCAAGGATTTGGTGAAACCACAACAGCAGTTACCTATGTGAGGCAGAGATGAAGACTGGGTCATTTGCAGGAGGCAGAGAATATAAAAATTATACATCAATGATGTAAGATCACTTGACAGTATCTGAGAGATAGATCTAACCTTGATTATATAGTCAGAATGTGGCACATTGCTGTTTCTACAATTGAAATGTCCACCAGCACAGCCAGGCACTTTGACAGCTTCTGTGGAAAAGTCACATAATTCAGTTAGAGATTAGGGTGGCAGGGGTATGTTACCAAATGGGTAAGTTTTGTATGTCAGCTGAATGGGACACCAAGTGTGTGGCATACCATATAAGTGAATAAGTACTTGGGGTGGAGGAGAGTTGTGGGAGGATGTGGGTAAATGTTGGGAACAAAAGGCACATGGCTTTTCTGCCTATTCTCCTTGTAGTTGGATTCATTGATTCTTGGACAGGCTTATAACAGAAGGTGCCTACTGGGGATCTCCGATGCAGAAGACATCCGAAGGTCAGTGGATAGTTGGCAATCTAATCAGAGTTGGAAGTAGGGAGACTGACACTAATCAGAATATCTGGGCCAATGTTTAGTAAAACATAAAGCTTACTAAGAGCTTGGCCTCCGACAGACTGTATCGATCTGAACCAAAAACCAAATGAACTAAGACTCACAATGGTGATAACAGACAGGACTATTTAGCTAAGTCAGTTTCTAGGTAATGGAACTAATAATCGGATAAATGGAATAATGATTTATTTTAAAATAATTTTAGGATTTTGTATCATTATTATCTTTTCCTAATGACAGTTTTAAAAAAAATTATCTCCCTTTCACTCCTTAGCATCGTGAATTCACTACTGGAATAATTATTTGCAATATAGTATTACATTATTGAATAAATCTTTGCTTTAAACGAAACTCCCCATCATAAATAAAGCTTACAATCTGCAAAACAAAACGTATAATTCAGACAGCTGACATTCAGACGGTAGAACAGCACTCAGAAGCGTATCTCACTTTCAGTGCTAACAGACTCTGGGAGATGTATATGGAGTTTTGCTTCCCCCTAGTTGTGGCACAAATAAATGGAATGCGGCGTTTAATCTCACCATCTGAAAGACTTTCAACAGTGCAGCTTTCCCTCACTAGTGGAGTCTCCGCCTAGAGCATGGAGGGCCCCCTCAACCACAATCTTCAGGCTTGAGAAGCAAACATGCTAGAGACCAGCCTAGCTGATCTAGCAATTGTAAATATAGTGGTCTTTCATTGGTAAACTTAATAAACTTGTACCCTAATTGTTATGTTACCTACTCCTTTAGAGTCTTATGGGGTATTTTTCCCCTTTTGGAAGTGATTTTAAAATCATTTAATTCAAACAAAAGGGACCATGGAGAGGTTGAGGACCACAAATGCCAGAGATCAGAGTCAAGAACGTGGTGCTGGAAAAGCACAGCAGGTCAGGCAGCAGCCGAGGAGCAGGAGAATCAACATTTCGGGAAAGAGGCCTTCATCAGGAATGTTCAAGGCTACAACTTAAAGCAGAAACATTCCTTTAATGTAGGCACTGCAAAGCCAGACATGTAATAGTCACTAACTTCTAAATCCCTGTGCTAATGTAGCAGGAAACTAGTAAGGGTTTGAGAGTCTATAAATCAATGTAAGTGTTGATACTGGGTCCAGAGGTGGATTGCACTGGAAGATTCTTGCAGGGTTAAAGGGATAAAGCTGCTGTGTAGAATTGGATAGCTTTTACAAAGGTTGTCACGTTGGCCTCATGTTGTGCTGTTGTGTTCTAGGACTCTAAGATTCATATATATATATATATATATCACACACACATCCTGTAGCTTCTGCAGGTTTACATTTTATTTGCAGATATAACTGCTGCTGCTCCTAGCATGTTCTTCCATACTTATTTAACCTACGTTGGTAACTTGGTCTGATTGTATCAATATTAAAGAGCACATGTTTCTTCAATTGCTCCATAACCATACACTTCTATCAAGCACCCACAGTTCTTTTGTTATTTAATCTCACCTACATTTAACCTTATTACAGGGCTTCATTTTTGTGCTTTATTCCACTATACCTCTGATCTCTTGCTAAAACTGGTTACATCTCTAATTTTTCATAATTAGAATAAAAGGAAATTGAAACCCTAAATTTTGTCAGCTTCCACTGGTGCTGCCAGACCAGAGTATTTTCAGCAAAGTAATTTTTTTTTTTACTTAAGGTCTTACTTGAAATTTTCTGCTTCTGTGATTTCCAGCACACGGCTTTCCACCATTCATTTCAACCTCTGATTACTGCCTTACAGTTCAGGTGTTGAATTACTGAGTCCACCAGGCAGGGTTGAGGTAATCAATATTCTCTCGGAGTGTACACGTCAAAAGGACAGGCTGCACACAGTGAAGGTACACAATCCCACCGCCCTGTGTCTGAACACTTCAACTTCCCCTCCTACCCGCCAAGGACATGCAAGTCCTGGGCCTCCTCCACCACCACTCCCTCACCACCCAACACCTGGAGGAAGAACGCCTCATCTTCCCCCTGCTTGCATTGAGGGCGAGAGTGAAAAAATTTAAAAAGGAGCTAAGGGGCAATTATTTCATGCAGAGGGTGGTGTGTGTATGGAATGAGTCACCAGAGCAAGTGGTAGAGGCTGGTACAATTGCAATGTTTAATGCAAGCCAACAACTTTTTAAGCAGATTCGAAAAACATTAATGACCAGTAAAAAGTCTGAACTGAAAGGAAACAGACGAAGTTAACAAAATATTAAAACTTCAACAACAAATTTTTAAGAACAGTCAATACTTTTTGAAGTGCCAGGGAGGTAGAATTTATCACAGTGCACTGAAGAAACTCAGCAGGTCTGGAAGCATCTGTGGAGAGAAAAATAGTAAACATTTCATCTTTAGAAACACTCTCTTAACCTTTTATTCTGTGACACCTAAAATTTCAAACCTTCGTCTCATCATCTTCTACAATATAACCATCACTTTTCCATTTCTCTTTAGCTCCAAAGAAGTGTCATATTGAATTCAAACATTAACTTTGTTCCCTCTTCACAGATATCTCCAGCACCTTTGTTTAATCCAAGGTCCTTAAACATCTGCTCAACTAGTGTTCAGCTTAGGGCGACTGCACTTTCTTGGTTCCACTGAACTCTGCAACTGTAACCTGCACATCACCAGCAATGTCTTCTCTCCCACGCTTATTCCATTGATTCTCGGTTTTCTCAGGATCAAGTTTGAACCCTCAGTTCTAGAATTGTAGAATCTCTACAGTGTGGAAACATTCCATTTAGCACAATAAGTCCACACTGCCTGCTCAAGGTGCATTCCACCCAGACCCACCCCCCAACCCTATCCCCATAACCCCATATTTCCCATGACTAACCCACCTAGCCTGCATATCCCTGGACACTATCGGACAACTTAGCATGGCCAACCCACCTAACTGCACATCTTTGGATTGTGGAAAGAAACTGGAGCACCCGCGCAGACACAGAAAGAATGTGCAAAGTCCCCACATAGGAGTCACCGAGACTGGAATCGAACATGGGTCCCTAGCACTGTAAGGGAGCAGTGCTAACCACGGAGCCATTGTGCCATCCCAAAGCTGATCCTCATCAACTGCTGCCACTTAATGACACAAGTAACCTGTCACCGTCTCCAATAGAACTGAATCATAGAATAATATTATTGCAAGACTATTAATCCAAAACCCAGGTAATGTTCTGGGGTCACAGGTTCCAATCCTACCATGCAGATGGTGGAATTTGAATTCATTCAAAAAAACAAAATCCGGGATTACAAGTCTAATGATGCCCATGAAACTGTTGCTGGTTGTCAGAAAAGAACACCTGGTTCACTATTGTCCTTTAAGGAAGCAAATCTGCCACCTTATCGCATCTAGTGTACATGTAATTCCCGACCCACAATTATGTCATTGACTCTGAACTGGCTACTGGGCAATAAATTTGGCTTGGCCAGTGATGTCCACATCCCGGGAGTGAAATTTGAAGAATAGCACACACAACAGGCCATCATTTACTCGGCTTTGGAAGAGTAATTTCATTCAATGCTTCTCCCCACCCCACATGTATTCTATTCCTTTCAGAGCTACTTCTGAATCTGTCCCATCACCCAATCAAGCTTTTGAAGGCATGCATGAATGGCTGGAACACTTCAAAATGACGATGCCTGTACAGCAATGCAATTCAAAGAGCCTCACAGATTCAGCTTATCACAGATTCAGAGGTATAGTAACAACTACTCAATTCACCTTTTCTTCAATTTCTTGACTATGTTTGAGTCAGTGCGTAATGGTTATTTCTCTGAATGATTATGAAGGCTGGCATACGCTACTGCCCTACTTCAGACACAAACATGTTCTGCACACTTAATGGGGCTATCACAGCTTCCAGTCATCTACTTTTCTGACCAATTTTGCTCTGTGTTCCCTGAAGGGGGATAAATTCTGGAAACTATTCTGCATGCTTTCCCTTCTTCTGCACTTCCTCGATGGCTAAATTGTTCATAGAATCCCTAGTGTGGAAGCAGAACATTCAGCCAATCAAGTCCACACCAAGCTTCCGAAGAGCAACTCACCCAGACTCACCCCCACATCATCCCTGTAACCACGCATTTCTCATGGCTAATGCACCTAGCCTGCACATCCATGGACACTATGGGACAACTTAGTATGAACAATCCACTGAACCTGCACATCTTTGGACTGTGGGAGAAAACCCACATACACACAGGGAGAATGAGCAAACTCTACACACAGAGTTGCCTGTGAAATCGAACTTGGACTGCTGACATTGTGGTGCAGCAGTGCTAACCACTTGAGCCACCATGCTGCCCTAACTGTTCAGATACAGTTAACCTTGTTGTTGCTTCATGGTTTCAATACTCGCTGATACCTCTTTTGAAACTTTCAATCCAGTGTACAGCGTACAGTTATAGACAACCTGTATTATCCAGAAGCACCAACAACATTGAGAGCATTAGAAGAGAGGTTCTGCTGAGAAAAATTTTGAAGGACTAAATTTCAAGGGACATCAGCACCAGAAGAGGAGAACGGTTTTGGTGGGATGAACTTCAACTGAACCAGTGTCCTGGGAAATTGAATAATGAGGGCTGTGGGGAGGGTTTTAATCTAAATGTAGATAGTTTTGGGGGAGCAGGTGCTGGAGAAGAGAGACATCAGCTTATATAGTAAAATAATATGCTCACAATGCAGGAGAACTATTGAGACAAACATACCCAGAACAGGACAGGAGGAATAGAATTTACAGATATAGAAACATGGCAGTGAATAGGGAGGAAGGTGAACAAAAGATTGTAAAAAAGGCAACATTAATGGGTGCTTACTTAAATGTGTGTAATATTCCAACAAAAATTAACAGCACAAATAGAGGCTAATGGGTATGATCTTATGGCAATTAGAGATAATGGTTACAAGGAGGTCAAAGCTGAGAACCAAATATTTAGTTTATGAGATGGAGTAAGTACAGCAGCAAGAAATGATTTGAGATTGGATGAATCCATATGGGCAAAGTGTAGAAATAGCAATGTGATGACATTGGTTAGTTTCTAACAGCTATTCTATAGGAGGGAGAATACATCAGGAGACAATATGGCATGTATAAAAGCCAGGACATTAATCATTGATGACTTTAATCTTCATGTGAATTGGAAAAATTAAATTGTTCAAGATGACAAGTTCAGTGTACTTTGTACAATTTCTTAGAACAATATGTGGATGCAAGCATAAATTGGGCTACTTTGAATATGGTTACGTAATGACGCAGATGTAATCATTACTGCAGAGCAAAAGATCCTCTATGAAACAACCATAAGTTGGATTTAGCATTCAGTCTGAGTGAGAAACTGGAATCAGAAACAACCAACCAAACTTTCATAAGGGTAATTACAAAGGAATGAGTACAGTGTTGGCTGACGTAGTCTAGAAAAGTAGTTCAGCAGAAATGATGATTGAATAACAACAGACATGTAAGAAAATACTTGATGACTCACAACAAAGATGAATAAGTCGTATTAACATCCACCTGTACCTGTGTTTTTGTTTTTGCTGCTGTTTACCTATTATTTACTATCTATGCTACTTAACTCTGTGATCTGCCTGTATCGCTCACAAGACAAAGCTTTTCACTGTGCCTTGGTACCCGGGACAATAAATTCAATTCAATTCTAGGAAAGGGTTGAACCAATCATGGGTAACCAAGAAAGTTAAGGATAATGCTAAACTGAATGGAAAAAACACACGACGTGGCAAAAATTAGTGGTAAGCCAGAGTACTGGGAAAGTTTTAAAAATCAAAAAGGTGGGGAAAATAAACTTTAACGGTAAACTAGCAAGTATATAAATAAAAACACAGATGAGTGGAGCTTCGTTAAATATTTAAAAATGGAAGATAGAGTTAAAGTGAATATGGACTTCAGAGAATGAGGCTGGGTAAATAATAATGGAGAACCAGGAAATGAGAGAGAAATTGAATAAATACTTTGTGTAAGTTGTCACAATACAAAACCCTAACAGCAGTCCAAAAATACTAAATAACCAAGGCAGAAGGAAGAAGAGGTGGAATAAATTAATTTCAGAAACTACAATGGGCTAAGACCAGCAAGCCCGCACACCGAATGGGTTACATTCGGAGATATTAAAAGGAAGTAGGCAGAGAGATAGTGGATGCACTGGTATTAATCTTCTAAGAAACCTAAGATGCTGGAAAAGTTCCACAGGATTGGGAAGCTGCTGATATGCACCCTTATTCAAACAGGTAACAAGATCAGTTCATTTAACATCTGAGATTGGGAAAACGTTGAGTGTTATAAATGATGTCCTGTACACTTAGAAATATATAATATTTTCAAACAGAACCAGCATGATTTCATGAAGGAGGACTATGAGATGCAATATATTTGTATCACGAAAAGACTTCCAGTGAGGCAGTGCACATAGTTATTTAAGAGCCCATGGAATTGGGTATGGTAAATTAACATGGGTAGGGGACTGACAAATTGATAGATGACAGAGTTGGAAATAAAGGGTCATTTTCAGATGTCAACCTGTAACTCATGGAGTGCCACAGGAATCAGTGCTGCAGCCACAATTATTTACAATAGACATAATAACTTGGAAGAGGGAAGTCAATATTGCAGATGACATAAGTGGAAGAGAAATCATGAGGACGATACAGTTTATATAGGCATATAGACAGGTTAAGCGGCCAAAAACCTGGCCAATCAAATAATATGTGGGAAAATTAAAGATTATACATTTTGGTAGCAATAGAGGAGTGAGTTATTTGTTAAATGGAGGAAAGCAGCAGAAACTGCAGTAGTGTGATCTGGGATCCTTGTGCATGAATCACAAACAACAAACATACAAGATCACCAGGTAATAGGGAACGCAGAAAGAAATTTGGCCTTTATTTCAAAGAGAATTAAACATAAAAATTGGGAATATTGCCAGGTTTACACAAGGCACTAGTTAGACTTCCCCTAAAATACTGAACAGTTTTGGCCCCCTTATCCAAGCAAAAACATATCAGCACTGAAGGCAGTCCAGAAAAGGCTTAATACATTGACCCTGGGTTTGGTGGGACTCTCTGATAAGGCTGGGTGGACTGGCCTTGTAAACCAGTTTAGAAGAATGAGAGAATAAGTTGTTGAAACACAATACTCTTGGGGGGCTTAATAGGGTTGATATCAAGATGATCCCTCTTGTGGAGAATCTAGAACCAAACGGCAAAATCTCAAACTAAGGCATCCTCCATTTAAGATAGATAAGAAGGAATTGCTTCTCTCTCATGATAGTGAATCTGTGGAATTCCTCATCTTAAAGAAATATCAGGGCTGGATCATTAAGAAAATTCAAGGCATGGACAGATATTTAAATCAGCAAAGGAACCTAGGTTAATGCGCACATTAGTACAACAGAAACTCTGTGTTTTTCCTCAAAGAAAATGACTGCATTTGATATAAATTGGTTGTTGTCAACTACATCTCACCACTACCTGCTGGATTTAACCTCTCAAGAATTTGTAATTCCTCTTATCAAGGGTCACTTTCTAAGAAAGTACTATTATCAGAAATCTCAGACCAAACTCAAGTAAAGCAAGTGAACTAAATTAACTTCAAACAAAAGTCTCCAAAATCAAACCAACATACCTTTTCCCTAACATCCCATTTTCTGTTCTGACAGACAGTAAATATTAAACTACTGTCATGTTAGGACTTACTCTTTCACAGACAAATGCTTAATGTCAATACATCAAATCTCTGAAATGTTGCTTAATATTGTATTTGCAGCTAATTGGTAAATGCCACTTCTTGTGAAAACCTACAGGATTGTATTTTAATTTCTTTCTAGACATAAATGAGTGTAAATCTCTAAATAATAAACACACATATCTTCATCAAGTCATTGTATTTATCTTCCAAAAAGAAAGGCAATTCACAGTACATAATTTAAAAAAAGGATGCCAAAGAGACTTGGCGGGAATAGTACAAACCTACATTCTTCAGAATTAACAGTCAATTTATACTATGATGTTGCAGTTCAAGCTGGCTACTGCCAGGAAATAATATAAAACTAACAATTTTTGGTTTTAAGTAGATAAAAAATTGTCCTTGTTACAATATAAAAAAGTACATATGATAGAACAAAACAAAACTAACAATTACAATTTAAACAGACAAAAAATGACGACATTAAATCATTCAACTTGAAAACTACAAGGAATTACTTGGAACATGTGGCCTTGATATCATGCCCTGTACTTGAAATTACTTCAACAGGTGGGTATCACTTTCCCAAAACATCAAGGTGTACTGCAAGTATGAAGAAGGTCTCACAAGCAAGAAGAGTCTTCATATTTTCAGAATAATTTTCATTATTAGCGGAAAGGAAGCTCACATTTCAGGTGAAATGTTAATTTCTGAAGTGATCAGTAGAGTGTGAAAATGACATGCCAACCTATATCTTGCATTATCTACAATGCATACATGAGCTTAGAGTGATGGTGATGGCCACCTGATTCAGGCTAAATTGAATTTTCATAGTAGCATCTACTATATTAAAAAATGCATTATAAATATCATAAGCAAACTTTCTCATAAGACATAATAAGGCAGCAACATAAACAGGATACCCACCAAGAAGCAGGATTTTAGAAATAAAACAAGTATAATATGTCACCTTGTGGGAATAGGGTACAACTGACATGCATACCCTGGGGTTCAAGTAGTATGACCTGTTGACAGCACTGAAAAGTTAAGGATGAAATCACAAGTCATATGTTACAATGTAAATCCAACTAGTCACTAATACACAACAAAGATTCTCATTCAGTTTCCATCACACTGGTGCGGATTTTATTTAATCTTCACATGAAATGAACTTTACAACGATTATAGCTGATTTACTTTTCCAAGAGAGTTATGAAATAGATAAAAACACTTGAATATAAAGTTTGTCAGTCTGTAATGTGCAGGTGTGTATTAAACACTAACTGCACCTGACACCACTATACACAAATTATTTACAATGTGGGTTGAGACATTTATAAAGTTTATTGTAAATGATCAATTTCCAAGTTTGAAATTGACCAGGGTATGAAAGTGGGTCAGCCACTACAGGTTTTTATTTATATATATAAATAAGTCACCACTACACACTCCAATATGGTGGTGTAGTAGGAAGCCACTAACTTACAGCATAACACTGCAAAATATGGTCTATTCCATGACTCAGAGCAGATACCAAGCAGCTGGTTGTCACCATTGGTTTCAGCTTTAATACTTACTTGCCATGAAGATACCACATGGCCCACATCTTTTCCTTTCTTTCTTGCAATTATAGCCTTGTACTTAGAATCACAGAATCCCTACAGAAGCAGGTCATTCCGCCTGAATTCACACCAACCTCCCGAAGAGCATTCTACCCAGACCAACCACCTCCTCCTTCCCTACCCCCCCCACCCCACCCCCCTACCCCAACCCTGTACCCTGCATTTCCCAAGGGCAATCCTCCTAGCCTGCACATCTCTGGTCACTGTGGGCAATTTAGCATGGCCAACCCATCTAAACCTGCACACCTTTGACTGTGGGAGGGAACTGGAGCAACCCAGAGTAAACCCACACAAACACGTGGAGAAATGTGAAAACTCCACACAGAGAGAAATCAATCCAGATCCCTGGCACCGTGAGGCAGCAGTGCTAACCACTGTGTAGCCCTAGGATTCTTGGATAGGATGTGGCAGCAATTCAAGAAATTGGATTAGTTTTTAAAAATAAGAATTAAATTTCAAATTAATTTTAGCATAGAAACATTCAAAATTAGATTAAGTGTGCTCAATTGTTGACAGACATACTCAGCATTTGGATTGACTGATCACTGTGTAATTAATCTGCTGAGAGAGAACAGCACTGCAGTTCAACTGAGTGGATGGTTCCATTAGGTACGATACGTTATATTACTCCCACGCTGTAATCCAAAATGGTAACTGCAAATACTACTTCGAAAGACTTCACATTTCACTTGCATACTTTCTCATACTTTGCAACCCCATTGGTACATTGGACTTTCAGGCCAAAACCAAACAGTTATTTATGATTATTGCTGGTATTCAATGCAACAGATAATAATTATCAGAACTTTATGCTCCAAATAGACTGACGGCCCATATTGGTCTGGTGCCAAATTTTTTTTCAAACCATTATAATAGGGGAACTAGCACTTCTGAATTTGGTATTGCAATTAGGAAGAAAGAGGGCTTTTAAATGGAGATAAAAGCTGAAGTAAGGCTTCTAATTTAACTATACAACACCAACTAATAATGAGCACTTTGCACAATTAACTACAATGCTATTAGCCTCACAACACATTTCCTTATAGCACACTATGTGGGTTCTCAATTAACTGCTGTCATCGATACAGCTGGGTAATATATTGAAAGACAAAAAAAAGGGAAAGGTATTTTCCATCAAAGTTATCTTGAGTTGTTTGTTTTAATGGGGACTACAGCAAATTTTATTGTTCCACAACCAAGATTCAACTCAGAAGTTTTACAGACTTGTTTATATACTTATTCAGGAAAACAGGCTGTACACGCTAACCTAGATGTCAGTTTTGAAAGTAATAAGAGAAACTTAGTTTACCACCAATTTGAAATATTTTTAGTTCTACAAATGTTATACAAATATCTCAGACTTGTGGGAAGATAATCTGTGATATCAAAAAAGCACATTACTTATTCTCTCAGTTTATTACAGAAAAGCTAAAGGCATGAATTGTTATTTTTGCTGCATCGTTTACCATGGTAGGTGACAACTATGTTTATAGACACTTTTATTTCGCTTCGCACAGAATATTTCCAAGATAGCATTTACTGTATACTTTTCTTGTCACAGGATGAGAGGTAAAGCTTCACTCATGGCAGTGCAAAATTTGAGTAGTGAAATATTTTATTTGATCTTTATACTTGCTTGTTTTGCTTATAATTAAGAGTACAAGATCCTTTAAAAGTCAGTTTAATAACAGTCCACATGTACAAGAGATAAGTTTAATCCGTTTGATAAGTGCCACAAAATTTGTTTGCCTTGTCTCAGCTTTGACAGAAATAATACCCAACCCTATATTTCATCTGACTCTCATTTGCCCCCCACCCAACCAAGAGAAAAAACATTTAAGAAAAATCAATTGTCCATCTATAAAATTGTGTTATTGTTTCTACTGAAATTCAGAATTGCTCCACTGTTGTCAACACTATTGGCAAACAATTTCTCACAATGACCATAAAGCACAACAAACCAACCCAAGAAATAATTGTGCCACCCAGTTAGAAATGTGCACTTCTTCTGGTTAAGGCACTGGTTGTTGATGATATCACAGCATGTTGTTTACAGATCACAGCAAATTGCTTTGAATTGGGGAGGACAGGCCAATACTCATTAAAGTAAGGAATGTGTTAACTGCAGGATAATTCCAGTTTTCTTCAGGCAAAGGTGTGGTGCAATCTTCAATGAGATGTACTTGGACCCTTTTTCAGACTGAAGTTAGACCAGTTTACAGAGACCTTTGGCCTCGTCTGCTTGGCAGAATCAAGACAAAACCTACAGAGAGAAAACAGTGTGTCAGAAAATCATATGGAGGAAGATAATGCTAGAACCACAACAGTCACAGTTGCTTTGTTATAGCAATGCACTGTTCATAAATGAGTTTCTGAAATAGCTCAGCTATATTTTATATATTCAATCTTCTCAAATTAGAAACATCAGCCATAACGCAGAAATGAGTAGCAATACAATAATATGACATCAAGTGCTTTTAGACAGGAGGGTGTCAGTGAGCAGATTGTTGCTGAGCAGGTGTTGCTTGATAGCACTGTTGACATCTTCCATTCACTTTACTGACGCTTAAGAGTAGACTGATGGGGCAGTAAATGATTGGATAGGTCCTGCTTTTTGCCCAAACATTAAACCTTGATCAATTTTATTTATCCAATGATACAATTCAATTCTCGAATCCTTATGCTGAATCAACATCACCATCATTACTACAATGAAAGTACTAGCAACTCCAGGAGTGCACCTCATGGAATTCTTGGAAGCTGTGACACGTCTGCTGCTCCAAATTTAATTTTGCAATGCTAAAAGGAAAAAAATGGTAATTATGTGAATTTGGGATGAGTGCCCACCTACAGTGAACATTTCTTACCGCAATGTTTCAGGGCTGGTGTTGAAGCAGATGTCAATTCATTATTGTTCACTAAAGATGCTGGTACAAGATGACTTTAACTTCCAAATATCAGTTGAGATTCTTCCTTTCTCCCCAAATTTGACAATATGATTCTGAATATTTCTAAATTTTTATATGGCTTTTTAACATTATTCAGATACAAGCTGACAGGTTCTTTGCTGCAACGTCTATTCTGTTCACATGTATATTACTTGAAAATCCTGCCTACATGCGTATGGCATTATCAAAGTGATTACTTAAGTAGTTTTCAAAATTTTCTGGGCATATCAAGAGCTCCTTTTATTGGGTTGGTTTCTATTCATTGCACTGTAGGTTCTGTTCTTTACCTCCACTTTACAGAATGCTGTCGAGCTATGCTGGGATCTGCATGAAGAGGGCATCTGAATGCTTTATCAGTGCAATTCTTACCAAGAGTGCTGCGGTATGCAAGAGGCACTTTAACTGCGGTCAGCAACAAGCACCAACACTTGGTCACTGAACACAAAAAACAGACCACAACGTCATAGAATCCCTACACTGTGGGAGCAGACCATTCAACTCAGAGTCCATACTGATCCTCATGCCTGTAAGCCTTGATTTGCCATGGTCAACCCACCTAGCCTGCACATCTTTTGGACTGTGGAAGGCGTAATAGTGCACCTGGTGGAAACCCATGCAGACATGTGGAGAATGTTCAAACTCCACAGAGATAGTCACCTGAGGGTGGGATCCAACTCAGGACCTGGCACTGTGAGACAGCAGTGCTACCCAGTGAGCCACCATGCCACCCATATGGTAATAAGAAGCCCTACTGATACATCGACAACTATTTCAAAATTCCTTTGTAAAAAACATGAGCAACATCCAGGAATCTGAAAGGAAAATGCAGTCAATGGCAGGAGTGCAGGGGTAAGCAAACGGCCTCAATAGCAAGTAGGAAGACAATGAAACACACATGAAAAGGGGACAGCATGTGGGTCATGGAAGGAACGAGTGAGAACGAGAGCGAGAATACTTGTGAAGGATAGAGGCAATATATCAAGAATAATAGCGCATTCCGCTAGAAGTGATCAGGAAAGCAGCAGGTAGGCTTGAGGACCCAAGAGGAATAGTGGAGGGAAAATAAACGAAGTAAACATGTTATCACATGAGATATCACAAGAGTGAACATGAAGTGAATAAGTTTTAAAAAAAACAAAGGAGCAGGGACTGCAACAGCAAGGAAAGTGAGCACAAGTGACAAATTTAGTGTGATTGAGCATTGGAATAAGAGAGGACATACGGGACAGAAAATGCTTCAGGAGGGACAAAACAAGAAGGGCAGAAACAAAAGCTGAAGGCAGCTTGGTACTAGAACTGCATATAATAAAAATGCAGTATGGAATAATAGTCGCCAATTGCAAAGCAAAAAAAAATGCCACTGAAAGCATTTCAGATCAGTTCTCGGACAAGAAAATACTCAGCTCTCCACCTTTGGATTGTCTGCAGACATCATTCCTGGAATACATTAACTATTCACACGATCCAGAATACACACATTTTAATTTCATAATCAATCATTTTCACCACAATAATAAAACAGTACACATTTATAATCAAATTATCTGAGAGACCAACTAAACAGGTACTCTATAGGGGCATTTGTCCCTCTGCTGAAGCTC
>NC_057723.1:76808577-76837295 GCF_004010195.1 Chiloscyllium plagiosum
AATATTCATCAGTTCTCTGAACTAAGATAATTAAATAATAAACAATTAAAACAGTACAAAAATTATTTACAGTAAAACATCACTAATAAATGTTACAAAATCATAATATTATACTTTTCACACACCCCTTTGGGTATTTCCCTGGATTTGTCACCTTTGAAGACAGGCTTTGGGGGGGCCAGTACCTCCATAAATGTAATGGCAGAGTGTTTCTCAAAGGTACTAGCTTCTAATTAGGGCAATCATTCATCATCTGTATTCACTACCTATGGTTAAGTACCAAAATGTAAAATCACACCTATGTCATACATGAACACAACAGTTAACTTGTACTTTCTGAATATAATAGAAAAAATAAATTAAACATCTATTCCCATGGTAAACAGGGTGAAGTGTAAATATAAGCCAATTATGAAGTGTCAATTTTCTCAACCATAAGTCTTGCATCATTAAAGTGATCATACTGTTAACTATTTAGATTTTTTTAAAAATCTGTTACTGTATTCTATCTGCATATTCACAAACTCTGATGTGCTATGAACTTTGAGATAACACAATTAGCAAATTCTATACATTTAGTCCTTTGTTAGTGGAAAGGCAGTTCTGTGGTAATTTCAGTGGACCAGTAACCCAGAGCCCCAAGCTCTTCTGCCAGAATGGCAGAAGGTGAAATTTGAGTTCAGTAAAAATCTGGAATAAAAGGCTAGCCTAATGATAACCATGTCACCATTCAAATGTCATGAGAACCCATCTGGTCAACTAATGTCCTTTCTGGAAGGGAATCTGCCATCCTCATCTAATCTGGACTGCATGTGACTCCAAACCTACAGTAATGTGGTTGATTCTTAATTGCCCTCCATACAATGAAATATGGACAATACGTTATGGCCTAGTCAGCAATGCTGATGTTGCAAAAACATTTTTTAAAACCATAGATTCCATTGTTATTGTATTTATACATTTCAAGCTTTTAGGTCTCATCACTAAAGCACTTTAAAAATATGTTCAAGAAAAATTAATCCTGATTTTCTAAATTACATGCACCCTTCCCCCAAATGATGAGTCAAATCAGAAGTTTCCCACTTGTCCAGTATGCAAGCAATATGCCCAAATGCTAAAACAGAATAGCATGCAACAACTTGTGGGCGGCACGGTGGAACAGTGGTTAGCACTGCTGCCTCACAGCGCCAGAGACCCGGGTTCAACTCCCGCCTCAGGTGACTCTCTGTGTGGAGTTTGCACATTCTCCCCGTGTCTGCGTGGGTTTCCTCTGGGTGCTCCAGTTTCCTCCCACAATCCAAAAATGTGCAGGTTAGGTGAATTGGCCATGCTAAATTGCCCGTAGTGTTAGGTGAAAGGGGTAAATGTAGGAGTATGGGTCTGGGTGGTATACGCTTCGGCGGGTCGGTGTGGACTTGTTGGGCCGAAGGGCCTGTTTCCACACTGTAAGTAATCTAATCTAATCTAATCTAATCAAACTTCACCTGGAAAACCTCCAAGCCCACAGAAAGGCAATCAAAACAATGGATTCTCAGGTGAAATATTATTAGAAGTGACCAAAGTACCAGCTCTGCTTAAAGTTGATAAATCACAAACTCTGGAAGGTACACATCAAAGGATGCCGAAGATTCCACGGGTAGAAAGTGCAGAGGTACTAGCCATAACCTGCTAATCGTCCTTAAATTGTTCCTCTGTTCAAGAAGGAAAACGGGGATAATCCAGAAAACGATAGACTGGTGACTCTCATCAGTGGTTGGGAAGCTATTGGAGAGAATTCTCAGGGATAGGATTTACATACACTTGGAAACACATGGCCTAATTAGCACAGCATTGTGTGGGCCAGGTCATGTCTAACCAACTAGACTGAATTTTGAAACATGGTCACAAATCTGATCAATGAGGGTAGAGCAGTGGATGGTGTCTATGTGGATTTTAGTGAGGCTTTCAACAAGGTCCCTCATGGTTGGCGTACCCAGAAGATTAAAATGCTTGGGATCCATGGTGACTTGGCCACTTGGATTTAGAATTGGCTTGCCCGTAGAAGGCAGAGGGTAGTGATAGAAGGATGTTTTTCTGGATGGAGAGCCATGACTAGTGGTTCCACAGGGATCCATATTGGGGTATCCGCTATTTGTGATATATATAAATGAAGCAAATGTAGACGGGTAGCTTACTAAGTCCACAGACAATTCAAAGATCGGAGGGGTTATGGATAGTGCAGAAGGTTTTCAAAGGAAGCAGCGGAATATAGATCAGTTTCAGATATGAGCCGAGAAATGGCCAATGGAGTTTAATTCGGGCAAGTGAGAAATGCTGCACTTTGGGAAATCAAATGTTAAAGAAAAGTATACAGTTAATGGCAGGATCCTGAACAACACTGATGCACAGGAGGAGCTTGAGGTTCAAGCCCACAGTTCCCTGAAAGTGGCCATGCAAGTCGATAGGGTAGTAAACAAGAGGTATGGCACGCTTGCCATTATTGGTCAGGGAACTGAGCACAAGAGTCAAGATGTCACGCTGCAGCTTGAGAAGACTTTGGTTTGGCCACACATACAGCATTGTATTCAATTCTGGTTGTCTCATTACAGGAGGGATGTGGAGGCTTTAGCAAGGGTGCAGAAGAGGTTTACCAGGATGCTACCTGGATTAGAGGGTCTGAGCTAGAAGGAGAAGCTAGAAAAGCTAAGTTTGCTTTCTCTGAAGCAGTGGAGGCTCAGGGGAGACTTGATAGAAGTTTATAAAACTTTGAGATGCATAGAAAGAGTTGACAGAATCTTCCTCCCAGAATTGAAATGACTAATGCCAGGGGGCATGCATCTAAGGTGAGGGTGGCACTTTCAAAGGAAACGTGAGGGGCAATTTTTTTTTTAAACAGAGTGATTGAAGTCTGGCACGTGCTGCTGGGATGGTAGTGGAGGCAGATATGTTAGGGGCATTTTGATAAGCACATGAATATGCAAGGAATGGAGGGATATGCACCAAGAAGGGATTAGTTTAATTTGGTGTCATGCTCCTTTTGTGGGTCGAAGGTCCCGTTCCTGTGCCGTAGTGTGCTTTGCCAGAAGACTGGAGAAATGTAAAAGATAGTGTCATACAAAAAAAAAAGGAGAAAAGATATGGCCAGCAAATACAGACCAAGTTAACTTAACCTCAGTGTTGGAGAAATGTGTAGGGAAGGCAAGGTGGAATAAAGTAAACAGTTCACTGGACTGGTGCAGATTAATTAGGGAAAGAAAGTACTGCTTTGAAGTGGCAAACTGAGCTCAACCCACTTTATTCAATTCTTTCAACGAAGTATCAGACTGTTGAGTCAGAGAGCATGGTTGATGTAACACATACACATTTTCAAAAGCAATTAATAAAATAACACAAACTGGGCTTTACAATGATGTTGAAGCCACAGCATTAAAAAAGTTGTATCAACATGAATTTATTTAACAGTCATTGGGCAAACTGAACTCATGTCACAGTATCTACATATTTCCTGAAAAAAAAAAGCTTTAAATCAATGCCAACTAATTCAGAGGTATTTCTTTTTTTTAAAACATTATTTTTAAAAAATGTTCCTAAAGGAATAGTGCTAAATTGGGGGAAAGGCCAAGTATAGCAAAATTCAGCAGGAGCTGGGGAATGTGGATTGGGAGCAGCTGTTTGAGGTAAACCCACATCTGTTATGTGGGAAGCTTTTATAGGGAGGTTGATTAGAGTGCAAGACAGACATATCTCTATGAAAATGAGGGATAGAAATGGCAAGATTAGGGTACCATGGATGACAGCTGAAATTGACAGACAAGACAAGAGGAAAAAGAAAGCTATCATAAGGTCTAAGCAACTGAAAATAGATGATGCTTTGGAAGATTATTAGGAGAGTAGGACCAATGTGAAACGAGGAACTAACAGTACGAAAAGAGGTCATGAAACATCTTTAGCAAACGGGGTTAAGGAAAATCGCAAAGCCTTTTATTCGTATATAAAGAGCAAGAGGGTAACTAGAAAAAGGGTTGGCCCACTCAAGAACAAAGGGGGAAAGTTTTACATGGAGTCAGAGAAAATGGGTGAGATTCTTAATGAGTACTTTGCATCGGTATTCACCGAGGAGAGGGACATGACAGATGTTGAGGTTAGGGATAGATGTTTGATTACTCTAGGTCAAGTTGGCATAAGGAGGAAGGAAGTGCTGGGTATTCTAAAAGGCATTAAGGTTGTCAAGTCCCTGGGTTCGGATGGGATCTACCTAAGCAAGAGAGGAAATAGCTGGGGCCTTAACAGATATCTTTGCAGCATCTGTGAACACAGGGGAGGTCCCGGAGGACTGGAGAAATGGTAATGCTGTCTCCTTGTTTAAGAGGAGGAGCAGGGATAATCCACGTAATTATAGACTGGTGAGCCTGACATCAGCGGTAGGGAAGCTGCTGGAGAAGATACTGAGGGATAGAATCTATTCCTATTTAGAAGAAAATGGGCTTATCAGTGGTAGGCAACATGGTTTTGTGCAGGGAAGGTCATTTCTTACCAACTTAATAGAAATCTTTAAGGAATTGACAAAGTTGATTGATGGAGGAAGGGCTGTAGATGTCATATACATGGACTTCAGGAAGGTGTTTGATAAGGTTACCCATGGTAGGTTGATGGAGAAAGCAAAGTTGCATGGGGTCCAGGGTGTACTAGCTAGATGGATAGAGAACTGGTTGGGCAGCAGGAGATAGAGAGTAGTGAAAGTGAGTTTCCACAGGGATCTGTGCTGGGACCATTGTTGCTTGTGATATACATGATCTGGAGGAAGGTACAAGCGGTCTGATTAGCAGATTTGCAGATGACACTAAGGTTGGTGGAGTAGCAGATATTGAAGGGGACTATCAGAAAATGCAGCAAAATGTTGCCTGGCATGGAGGGAGCAAGCTATGAAGAGAGGTTGAGTAGACTAGGATTATTTTCATTAGAAAGATGGAGGTTGAAGGGGGACTTGATTAAGATCTGCAAAATCATGAGAGGTATAGACAGAGTGGCTAACAAGAAGTTTTTTCCCCCAAGAGTAGGAGACTCAATTACTAGGTGTCACAAGTTCAAGGTGAGAGGAAAAAAGTTTAAGCGAGATATGCATGGGTGCATATCTTTACGCAGAGGGTGGTGGGTGCCTGGAACACATTGCCAGCAAAGGTAGTAGAGGTGGGCACGATAGGGTCATTTCAGATGTATCTAGATAGATACATGAATGGGCAGGGAGCAGAGGGATACAGATCCTTAGAAAGTAGGCAACAGGTTTAGACAGAGGATCTGGATTGGCTCAGGTTTGGAGGGCCGAAGGGCTTGTTCCTGTGCTATAATGTTCTTTGTTCTAAGCAATAGGAGGATCTCGGATTTTTAAAAAATACATATTGTCTCAAAATATTGATTTTCAGTGCGAAATCAGAATGCACACAGTAGAACTAAATGGCAAAATAGAATGGCCGAAACGGAGGGCTATTATTTCCACGGAGTGGCAATCTCATGCAAATTTTCCTGATGGGGTTGTGTCATAGTCATAGATGCCAACCATGCCAACCAGATATCCTAAATTAATCAAGTCCCATTTGCCAGCATTTGGCCCATATTACTCTAAACCCTTCCTATTCATGTACCCATCCACAGGCTTTTGAAATGTAATTGTACCAGCCTCCACCATGTTCTCTGGCAGCTCATTCCATGCATGCACCACCCTCTGCGTGAAAAAGCTGCCCCTCAAGTCTCTTTTACATCTTTTCCCTCTCACCATAAACCTATGCCCTGTCTAGTTTGGTGAAAAGTAGTAGTAGAAAATGTGTGCCACAGGAAAGGCATTAGATAAGTATTTTGGGTAGGTCACAGCCGGCTGGAGAAATCAGGTTATGGTGGATCAAATCTGATCTGGTCAAACGGAGAAGGGTAGCTGGGTCCCAAAAGTATCAGGTCAAGGTCAAGTGGTGATTGCAAGATTACTTTTGTCTAAGACTGTAGATATAATCATCCATATTTACCCGACTAATTATTTTAATCAACTACATCACAAAAATTCACATCTCCAATTTTTATGCAGGTTTTTGGAGAGTCCCAGGTGTAGAGTAATTGCCCAGACGAAAATTAAATTTCCTGGTAAATCCTTTCAGATTCTGCAACAGGGATTCCAAAGGAACCCATGCACAACTCCTAAATATGATGGTGTAAGAAATGTCTGGTCAGTGGAAAATCTGCCCCATAGCTCCTAACATGACTCAAGGACGGTATATGATAACTGATGCCACTCAAAACACAATACAAACACAAACTTTCATCATTTCAATATGGCCATTAAATAACTGAATAAAAAAGTTTAACAGGAAAATATTTCAAGACTTTAACCTAAATTGAGAGCCTCTGATAGTATTAAACTCTTCCCTTAAAGATTTAAATACCAAATTATTTTCATTTCATTATATTCCCTTCATAATGTTAGGCACGGTGGCCCTGGCTACTTGTGTTTACTTTGCTCCTTTGACAACTTTCAGTCAGCTAGTATTACTTACTGTCTCTACAAAATAGCTTTCTTATTTTTGCAATACTCCTGTTCATAATTCTGCTCACTGTCTTTAAATTATTAACTGGAGATGCCAGGTCATGCTGGCACTTCATAGTCAAAAGTTCAAATCACAGACCTGCTCACAGTATATCACGAGTTGCCCATTCAGTCTCACAAACTTTAGTGGTTAAAACATTAGAACTAAAATTCCCTGATTAAACTTACCAATGCAATTGTTGGTCTTGTCGTGTTTTTTCTTTTTTCCTTTCTTGTTCTTGCTTTTTGGCTGAGACACGTCAGTTGTCGTTGGTTGCTCTTCTTTGACTCCTCTAGTTTCAAATCCTTCCACCTTCTCATTATTTGAATATTTAGGATTACCTTTCCTGTCTTCACTAGTTTCAGAGTTGCAAAGAATACCAACTCCTTTCCACTTGCTTTGCTTGGAGTCATCACATTTGGCAGTCATGGTTTTTGATGCCTCTGCTGGCTTGCCATCATGATTCTGGTTTGTCTTGTGTTTGGCAGGAACTGCATGCTGTTTGGAACTCTGCACCTTTGGCGCTGTGGAGTGTTCATGATCTTTTCTTGAAACCACATTTTTGCCCTTGGTCTCCTCAGGCTGCTTAGGCTGTCTTGGTTGTTTCCCATTTCTTGACATCTGCTGTGTCATTTTTGACTCTGCAGCTGGTTTATGCAATACTACTGCACCGGCATCTTCTAGTCGGAGTGTGGAAATATTATCAGACTTTGAAGATAATGAACAGCCACCCTTTGATTTCTTTCCCAATGAGTTTTCCAACAAAACCATATCAGAGCCATTGTGCTCGCGATTTGTGACGACCGCATGTTTATTTCCATTCAACAAGTGATTTTGCACAACTTCCGATGTTGTTAAGGACAAGTTCAAATTGAGTTTCTGATGGTCTAATATTCTTGTCTCTTCTTTATCCATGATACCATTGCTGTCTATCAGTAAACCCTTCTCCACAGATGTCAGTTCTGGAAAGTCATCCTTGGGCAGATCACATAGGCTGAAGTTTGCTTTGATGGAATCTCTGATTCGATCTTTAAGCTGTTCCAATCTAGTCGTTAAGATGCTGCTCACTCTCTGCAACTCCACCTGATGCCATAGCTCTTGTTGATTTAGTTTCTCTTCTATATCGTCTTGAATATGCTGGTTGAGCTTTGAAACTTTGTCCTCTATATCCTCTTGGACATGCTGGTTGAATATCAAGACTTTTTCTTCTATCCCCTCTTGGATGTGTTGATTTAGTGCAGAAACCTTTTCCAGACCCTGTATATGCATTGTAGATGGACATGGTTTCTCTGATCTTTGGTCACAAACCTCAGAACGGGCTTTCTCCTGCTAAAGCACAAAAATAGTTAAAGCATTAAAGTCAAGGTTGTGCAAATGAAATTAACTGTTGATTTCTGGTTTTCAGCATAGGCTGAAAATTCAACAGGCAATACATTTCTTCAGTACCAACTTAAATCATGGATGACTCCAACCTAAAAATCAAATTGCGCGCATTTTTAAAATAGACAAACGCAATACACCCATAGAAGTATAAGACATCTGTATTGAGAGGGATTGTGAGTGATTAGGAACGACTTTCAAAAGCTTGGTCAAGTGAATGTATCTAAAGGAGGGTCTTAAGAGGAGGTAAGGAATAAAGGTAAAGTCGCTATCGTCTTACCATAGGGCTGCTCTCTCATTAGGGAGAAACGACTAGTGGTGATTTAACCTGAGGGTCACCATGTCTCAGGTGAAGGAAGAGGTTGAGAAGCAGATCTGATGTAGTTTAACAAACCTTCATGTTATACACAATTGGTGTGGGAATTGAACACACACTATTGGCTTCACTCAGCATCACAAACCAACTATCCAGCCAACTGAGCGATTTCCAAAATGATCAATTTTATCATGGTAATCATCCTAAAGAATCATAGCTACTTCCAAAATTAAAGCAGCCACTGCCTCTTGTGCAGATAGATACAACTAATAAAGTTCTAGTCGAGACTATGGATGTCAAAGTTTACACAGAAGAAAAACAACTTTATTCAATATAGGAATGTAATAGCAGCAACGGGCATTTGAATATAATGCCATCAATACTATGTACAGTCCATTTATGATACCTTAGTCAATTTTTGTATTAAAAAGTAGGAAGAATCCAGTACTTAAGAGAGTAAGTTTGAACTCTTGAAATTTGAATTTATAGTTGACAATGTTCATTAGTATTAATAAAAACTTAAGCCCATCAAGTCTTGACTTTGTCGGTTAACAAACCTGGCTGGGTAAAAGACAGTACAGTAAGCATGTTATCTTTGTTCCTCATTTAACTTAAAACAAATACTGACAATTATTGGGTGAAAATTCGGATGCACCTGTTTCTTCGACTGCCTGCATCTTAAAGCAGCTATTGGGGACTACCGGTAGAATAAATCAATGCAAAGGTATAATTAAGTCCTGGGATGGCAGAAGCTACAAATGAAGAGAGACTAGAGCTTTTAGTACTAGATTCACTGGGGTTAAGGAGAATCAAGGGGGGATCTCATAGAAAGCTAAAATATCTAACAGGACTAGAACAGGGTAAACACAGGAAATATGCTTGCAATGAACGGGGTATCCAGAACCAAGGGTCACAGTCTAAGGATTGGAGTAGGCCACATAGGACAGAAATTAGGAGCAATTTCTTCACCCAGAAAGTGGTGAGCCTGTGGAACTATCACTGCAGAAAGCAGTTGAGGCCAACACATTGAGTGCTTTCAAGAGGCAATTAGACATAGTTTTTAGGGCTAAACGGATCAAAGGGTACATGGAGAAAGCAGAACGGAAACTGAGTTGAATGGTCATCTGTAATCATACTGAAGGGCAAAGCAGATTCAAAGTGCCTTCCCTTGCTCCTATTTTCAATGTTCCTATATTAGGTTCTTTTTGCTACAAGCTAGCTGGCACAACTGAGTCAGTGCTCCTCACAATCAAGTTATCCAATGAGCAAATAAATTGACTCATCTTTACATGCAGAAAACAACTCTTCCTTTTCTTAACTCCTTCCTCGTAGCTAATGAAACAAAATCACAAAATGCACCTTTTTCTGCTTGTGCCTTGCTCTTTTGGCTGCTTTGGCACTGTTGACTGGTTTCTGTTCTGAACTGTTGATGTAGTTCAACAGATCTTCAACATTCCTGTCATCTACTGGTGGTTCCCGGATCGAGCCATTGCTTGATTTTTGCGGGAGTTCCTCTTTGCGTTTCGTCAGCCGCGTCCTTAGCTTCTCCCGGATTTCTGTGTAATTTCTACTTGTTGGAGCTGCAGGAGGCTTGAATAGAATTGTAAACACAAATTATTTTGCCAACATGCAAACAAATTCTTATTGTGATCTCTGCAAATTCAAAATCTATGATTCTAGCATGCATTCCTGAGATTTGAAATTAGTTGCAAAACAGAACCTGAATCCTACTTTGAAGCTTTTAAATTTTTTAGAATTCATTTGTTTTATTTGCAATTTTGTAATCACCTTTTCTTAGTATCCTCACCTAGCAACTGAGTATTGCATCTTAAGTTCCAACTATTCTAAATAGGCATGTGGGTGACATAAATGAAGGAACATACATTTACATTCTACTATATTCCATTGATCCAACACATCTTTTTGCACAGTATACTGCAATGGCTCCACCTTCATCAGTCTTTATTCCAACCAGATGTCAAAGGGTGAAAATTTGTTGTTTGACAGGTAGCATAGATAAATACAGTATATTGCAAAATTTAAATAATTCCTAGTCATGTATGCTTCAAAGTTACCAGAGTATCTCAAAATAATTATTCCAGAATATACAATTTTACAATTGAAAAACGTAAATGTACTCCTGATATTTGAACTTCTTGGTCTGAAGGCAAGGACATATCTGCAATTTAGTGTCTTTCAAATCTCCTGGATGTCCTAAAACATGTCAGAGTATGAATTACTTTTGAATTCTAATGTTTCATAAACAAATTCAGCAGTCAAACTTCAGTCTATGAGAAAATAATGCACCTTAATTCAGGAAAACTTCTTTTCAATGTCATCTTTCCATTCTGTTGCACTCACCGGTCCATGACCAAAGAACTCGCAATAGCAACAATCACAGTATTTTCCTTCCTTCTGATTGGCAGTGTGAGACGTACACGAACTGTGCTCTGAACAGCTATCATCTTCTTCCAGACTTTCATCTGCATTGTGCATCTGTGTGGGGCTGTAGGCAGTTTCATTTGTGCACAGATGACTCTTACATGATTGGTCCCTAGATGCAATAACAACCAAGTTTATAAACAAAGGGATTCGGAAGATCCAGCAGCACTAACACCTCCAGCACACTAAGAGGGTTATTGAATTTAATTTCCAAAACATGCTCCAGAACCAATGCACAAGGAAAAGCACATCCTGATTTCGACATACAATTACATAGCCATTCAAAAAGCACTACTCATTCTTGTTACTTTCACTATTCTTGTGCACATTTTCCAGATATTTTCAACTTTCATTAAGTTTTGTTGCTTTGCTTATTTAAATTTTTTTGGGCACGGGACACAAGACAAAGTGTTTAAACTTACTGCATCCCTAGTCAAGGAGGGTGGATTCAGCAGCACTGCACAATAGCACAAAAACAAAAGCTTTCTGCTGCTCTGGAAACAAATGTGTTTATTATCCAAAAGGCACTGAAATGCAGACTTGAACCATCTTGGAAGAAAATATGAAAAACTCAGCACTGAAAATTAACAGAAGTATCTCTCAACTGATAAAAAGGTGATTGAAATCCAGGCATAGATTTTCTTAAAATTAAAAACAGTTTAAACAATGACTAGAATTTAAAACATTTGAAAGCACTTGAGTGAACTGAATCCATTTTAAATTAATTTAAAATATTCAAAAAATACAATTCTGAAACCAAAACTTTTTTTTAAAATGACAGTGATTTACTTTTGAAAACATCCCTGCAATATCATGCATTGCTAATAGTCTCTCCTTTTGGTTCGTTAATCTCAGAGCTAATAAGGCAATTGACTGATAAAACATCGTCTAAAGAATCGAAGATTAAATACTATGTGAATGTTCCATAAATTAGACTCACAACTAGCTTGACTTTACAGTACAAACTATGTAGTTCAAATGCCCAGTAGCAATTTCTTCAATGTTATTTCATTCAATTAGAAAAATTATAGTAAAGGTCCTAAAGTCTTTCACTTTCATCTTTATGCTTTAGAAAATTCTATACTAAATCTGACATACTCCTTTCTGTCACAACCTTGAAATTATTTTCAAATCTTCTCACAAACTTTGAATTATTTTTAAATAAATAAAGACAGCAGCAAAGGGATGCTTCCTCAGCTCTGCAATAAAAAATGGTAATGAATAGGAAGAATTCTTCAACACTTCTTCCAATATGAGAAATGCCAACCAAGTGAGGTGTGAATTTGTGTATGGCAAGTTCAGAGATTTTAACTACTACTTTGCTTCAATGTTTGAAACATACTAAAGAAAAACAAAGTTTTTAATTCTACCTTTATATTTCATATATGAACATTACAAATGCATCAAACAAGTATGGTACAAGAAGACACGCAAACATTGGCTAGCTAATGCCTTCGCGAATAAAATTTCCAGATTCGCGGCAAATACTAACCTGCAGATGCCACTGCCTGGAGCAGCTGGGTTTGGTGATGCTGTTACTGGGCAAGCTCCATTGTAGTGACTAGCGCAAATAGGGCCAGCTGTTGTAGACTTCGGGAAAGAAGATAACCCACTGTTAGAAATATGAGGGTTAGCACTTGGAGGCACTGGGGTCACAAGCACACCTGTAGAAGCAGCAGCTGAAGTTTTTGAAATCAAAGACACATCTGGAGATGCAGCAGTTGTCACAGCAACTGTAGAAGTCAGGGGGACATGAGGCAGAACCTGTGGGATACCAGATATCATGGATGATCTCTGATTTGAATCAGTGGAGGTTACAGTGCTGTGGGGCATGGTACACGACATTGTAGAAGTTGCATGTTCATGTTGATGAATGGAAACTGTTGGCTCAGTAATAACTTGAGGAGACTTTGACGCTGTAAGAGGATGCTGATGGGAGGACAAGCCAGTGGGACTGTTGGGTGGTGCCGCTAAGACAGAATACCTGTGGTCTTCAGAGCAATGGAACTCTCCACCTGGAAGACAAAGAATGCAACCTGAACATCAGATTAACTCAAGAATTGGAACATCTAATAATTTGGTCAAATACACAGATTTTGTATCTGTATAAACATTGATATTGGTACACTAAATTACTGAAATTAAAACAGATAATAGACAGATCCTTGAATATGTGAAAATAAGTTTAAATCAGGTTTAAGTCCGTTTTTTAAACCTCAAAACTGACATCCCATTTTTAGCCCCTGCAAGGACCTACATCCTCCACATTTTCCCCAAACTCCAAACTTCTGGTTAGTCAACACTAATTTGCAGTTACTAATGAGCAATTTCTACTGAGTAATGCAAAGTTTAAACCAATAGATATACCACATTGGAAGCCATTACAGCGCCAGACCCCTAATCCAATGTCGAATCTTTGATCCATTTTAAAATACTTTTGCCTCAAAGTTCAAGGTTACATATTACAAACAACTTAACAGTTATACAATAGAGCCCATTCAGTCGTCATGTCTGTGCTGGCTCTCCAAAAGAACAATTTACCTAGCTCACTCTCTGGCCTTCTCCCGGAGCCTTGCTCATTCTCTCATTTCAAACAATAATCTCACTCTCTCCTAAATGCCTCGAGTGCCTACATCACAAAAGAACTGCATTCCAGAGTTCAACCACTCAACGAGTGAAACACTCTCTCTTCACATCTCCATTGGTTCACTAATTTAAATTTATGCACTCTAGCTCTCGGTCTTTTCTTCATTGGGAAGAATTGTTTTCTATTATATCCAGATTCCTCAGGATTTAGTATACTTCTATTAAACTATCTCCTCTCAGCTTTCTCTTTCAAAAGAAAATAGCCCAACCTCTCCAATCAATTTACGTACCTATAGTTTTTCACCCCTCGGAACAATCTTGTGAACCTTTTCTGCACTCCATCCAATACCTTCACATCTTTCCTAAAGTATGATGCCCAGAACGGGAGACTCAGCTGAAGTCAAAACATATATCCATACAAGTTTAATAGGTTTGGTAACCTATCTGCCCATCAATAAAGTCTAGGAAGTGTTATATATTATTAACCAATTTCTCAACCTATTTTATCAGCCTTTTATTCATACACATATATCCTTAGGTCTATCTGCTCCTGCAACTCTTTCAGAAATATTTCCCTTAATTTAGTATTGTCCTTATGCATTCTTCAATGTCAAAATGAATCACCTCCTATATGTACTAAATTTCATCTGCTACTTGCCTGCTCATTCCACCAACCTGTCTAAGTCAGTCTGAGGTTTACACTATCCTCTTCACTGTTCACAATGCCTCCAAATTTAGAATCATCTGTAAATTTTGAAATGCACTCCAAGAACAAAGACTAGGCCAGTAACACATCAGGAATAGCAGGGATCCCAAGGATGATCCACGGAGACCTCCACTATAAAGCATGTTCCTGTCTGAAAAACACATTCTTTAGCCATTGTTTTATTCCTGTTACTTACACAAATTTGAATCCAAAATCACTAATGCCACCACTCAGCCACTTGCACTTTGTTGTCACTTCTATTCCATGAGCTCTAATTCTGCTCAGCAGTCAGTTACGTGGCATTTTATCAAATCCATACTGGAGGTTTATTAATAGCATTACTTTCATGAATCCCAATACCTCATTAATCATGATTGGTCCTTAAATTCACACTGGCTATTTTTAATTATCCCACATCCCCCTAAATGACAATTAATTTTATCTCAAATTATCATGACTAGGATTTTCCCCAACAGAAGTTAAATTGACTGGCCTGTAGATGCTGGGCTTATCTTTACACCCTTTTTGAAACAAAAGGTACAAAACTAGCAATTCTGCAGATCTAGGCACCACTCCAGAGCCCAAGGAAGACCAGAAATTTTGGCCAATATCGTCATAATTTCTATAAATTGTAAATGTACTTACCTCAAATTAATTGGATGCATTTCACCTAGTCATACAGTCAAAGGGTCAGAGACAGACAGCACAGAAACAGACCCTTCAGTCCAACCCGTCCATGCCGACCAGATGTCCTAACCTAATCTAGTCCCATTTGCCAACACTTGGCCCGTTTCCCTCCAAACCCTTCCTATTCATATACTTATCCAGATATCTTTTAAATGTTGTCAAAGTGCCTTATCAAAATTCAAGTACAAACAACCTACATAGCACCACCTCCTTATCAACTTGAACTCCATAAATATTTGAAACTGTTCTTTTTCACCATAGTACACAGAAAAAGTGGACACAGATGCAATACCATTCAAAAGTCAATCACATTTCCACATATGTAATAGGAAAAACTCCACCACTGAAATCAAATGTAAGTGAGCTTGGTAAATCAGTTCATATACTTGCAATGCAATTCACTTGTGCAAGTCCCAACAACCACAATGTGTAAGCATTCTGAAGAATTGCTGGCAACTGATAGATTTGTGGAATCACCTTGAAATTTCTGGATATTAAATTTGCATTCACAGATTCATGGTACCTGTATTACTTCTCCAAAAGGAAGAACATGTAATTCATATATTGCACAATTATTACAAAATCAACCTTTAACTTCATTTTAAAATGAGTTTCACTGTACCTTTGATCTGTTCCAACTCCAGGACAGAATTCATTAAACAAGGTAGCCGAGTGCAACGTAATAGGGCATCAACATATACCATTCGACAGGATTCCGGTAAGGAGTTTACAGGACATTACCTGGTGGCGTTGGCCTTCTGGACACGTTCTTACATTGAACAGAATTGGTTTTTACAGAGACACAGGAGGGCGATCTTGAGCAGCAGTCACTAGTTACATTGCTCGATTCCTAATAAAACACAAATAGAAAAGTTGTGAAAAATACTTAAATGTTAAAATTAAATCAGAACACACAAACTTCTAACAACTGAAAAATTAACTGTTCTGAGGCAGACAGCCACAAGTCTACATATCTAAAATGTATAACAAGTAAAGGAATAAAGGAATCTAGTCAACACTTTTAGCACCGTTGAAATATTTTAAATGACTATTAACAGTCAAGTGTGCAAATCAAGAAGAGTAAATCCAAATGATTATGCAGTCAAATCTTCAATACAGGAGCTAAATCCATTATCTGTTGCATTGTGATTACTGATGAATTCTCAAAAATTAGTGGTTCACCAAATTGTCATTTGTAATTGGTTTAAAAGGGTCATTTAAAGCAACTCGTTACAGTAATTTCTTAACAAGCTGGATCAAACTTATAAAATCAAATTTAGATCAAGCTCTATTTTTCAAAAACCTGCTCAGTCTGTTCATTGTCATTGAGCAGAATAAAGTCTACATTACTTGCCACTCGCCTAAGTAAAATAACATTGAAATGTATCCAAATCCAGCAACACCAAGCTTCTGGCAAGGAAAGGCTACTTAAAAGAAACATAACTGAAAAAGTGTTGCTGGAAAAGTGCAGCAGGTCAGACAGCATCCAAGGAGCAGGAGAATCGATGTTTCGGGCATGAGCCCTTCTTCAGGAATCTTCGTTTCGGGCATGAGCCCTTCTTCAGGAATCTTCCTGAAGAAGGGCTCATGCCCGAAACGTTGATTCTCCTGCTCCTTGGATGCTGCCTGACCTGCTGCGCTTTTTCAGCAACACATTTTCAGCTCTGATCTCCAGCATCTGCAGTTCTCACTTTCTCTTAAAAGAAACATAAGCCAGCTACCATTTGCTGAGGTAGCCTACCCAATGGGGACTTTGTACATAAATTAATTTCACATTCCTGAAGGACATGAAGCGTTACAGCTCATCAAATTTAAGCAAATTTAAGATTCAATAAAAGGTTTCAAAAGAGAACTAGATCAATTACTGAAACGTGAAAAAAATGCCATGCTATTGGAAAGAGTCAGAAGTAGAAGGAAGTGGGTTGGTTTTCAAAAAGGCAGAACAATCTCCTTCTGTGCTATACTCTTCCAGGACTCTACTTCAACTACACTTGAACGCACTGAAACACGTTTGCTTTTTCCAACTCACAATTGCATTGAACAAAAAATTCATGTATCTTCAACCCCTAAGTGAGATGTTTTGCTATCGTGGCAGCACCAGAGCTGAACCTAACACCATCCTTATCTGATTATCCTCATTTCAAACACTGTTTAGATATTTAGTTAAAAGGAGCTCAATTTCAAATATTCAGTTAAGGAAAATGCAACATCAAGGCAGATTTTATCCCAAGCCAAGGTTACATGCATACAGCTGTACACAATGATACCTTGACAAGGAGCAATTAATTTTCAAGACCTCAAAACTGATCTAAAACTCTCAAGCTCCTTTATTACCATATATAATACACATTAAAATGAAATTCATTAGAAATACATACACAAGTAGATATCACTTTCAGGTTTTTTTTTGACATTTGAGCATACCTAAACTCTCCAGTCAATCTACTGAATTTTCTCAGGGTACTGTTAACCAACATTATTTTCTAACATATCCCATTTCATAATTTGTAATGGTTTTATTAAATGTGAACAATTAATGTTTGCTTAGAATATAATAGTTGACTACACTTGTTTTTCTTTTAATAGAGTCATAGTGATGTATAGCATGGAAACAGAGCTGTCCAACTTAGCCATGCCAACCAGATATCCTAAACTAATCTAGTCCCATTTGACAGCACTGGGCCCATATCCCTCTAACCCCTTTCTATTCATATGCCCACCCAGATATCTTTTAAATGTTGTAATTGAATTAGCCTCCACCACTTCCTCTGGCAGCCCATTCCATACATGCACTACCCACTGCGTGAAAAAGTTGCCTCTTTGGTCCCTTTAATATCTTTCCCCTCTCACTCTAAACCTATGCCTTCTAGTTCTGGACTCCCCCAACCCTGGGAAAAGACCTTGTCTATTTACCCTATCCATGCCCCTCATGACTATATAAACCCTCTATAAGGTCACTCCTCAGCTTCCAATGCTCAAGGGAAAATAGCCCCAACCTTTCAGCCTCTCCCTAAAGCTAAAACCTTCCAACCCTGGCAACATTCATGTAAATATTTTCTGAACCCTTTCAAATTTCACAACATCCTTCCAATAGCAGGGAGACCAGAATGCACAGAATATTCCAAAAGTGGCCTAACCCAATGTCCTGAACAGCCCAACTCCTATACTCTGACCAAGAAAAGAAACAAACTAAACACCATTACAATCCTAGGAGAAAGTGAGGACTGCAGATGCTGGAGTTCAGAGCTGAAAAATGTGTTGCGAGAAAAGCGCAGCAGGTCAGGCAGCATCCAAGGAGCCCTCCAACCACAAGGCACGAGTGCAGATTTCTCCAGCTTCCTCGTTTCCCCTCCCCCCACCTTATCTCAGTCCCAACCCTCGGACTCAGCACCGCCTTCTTGACCTGCAATCTTCTTCCTGACCTCTCTGCTCCCACCCCCTCTCCGGCCTATCACCCTCACCTTAACCTCCTTCCACCTATCGCATTCCCAACACCCCTCCCCCAATTCCCTCCTCTCTACCTTTTATCTTAGCCTGTTTGGCACACCTTCCTCATTCCTGAAGGGCTTATGCCCGAAAAGTCGATTCTCCTGCTCCTTGGATGCTGCCTAACCTGCTGCGCTTTTCCAGCAACACATTTTTTAGCTTTTTCACCATTACTATCCTATCTACCTGCGACTCAAGGAGCTATGAACCTGTACTCCATGGTCTCGCTGTTCAGCAACACTCCCCAGGAACCTTTCCATTTAAGTGTATAAATGCTGCCCTGACTTGCTTTTCCAAAAGGCAGCACCTGACATTTATCTAAATTAAACTCCACTTGCCACTCCTCAGCCCAATGGCCCATCTGATCAAGATCCCGTTGTAATCTGAGGTAACCTTAGAACATTACAGTGCAGTACAGGCCCTTTGGCCCTCGATATTGCGCCGACCTGTGAAACCAATCTGAAGCCCATCTAACCTACAGTATTCCATTTTCATCCATGTATCTATGTAATGACAATTTAAATGCCCTTAAAGTTGGCAAGTCTGCTTCTGTTGCAGGCAGGCCATTCCACGCTCCACTACCGAGTAAAGAAATTACCTCAGACACCTTTTTTGCTGTCCACTACACCTCCAGTTTTGTTGTCATCTGCAAAGTTACTAACCAAACCTGCTGTGTTCACTCCAAGTCATTTATATAAATGAATATAAAGCAGTGGATCTAGTACTGTACCTTGTGGCACACTGCTTGTCAAAGGCCTCCAGTCTGCAAAGCAACCCTCCACCACAGCCTTCTGTCTTCTACCTTTGAGCCAGTTCTATTTATAAAATAGCTAGTTTTCCCTTGATTCTGTGTGATCGAACCTTGCTATCCAATCTCCCATGAGGAACTTTGTCGAACGCCTTACGTCTATGTGGATCATGTCCACCACGCTGCCCTGATCAATCCTTTGTTACTTCTTCAAAAAGCTCAATCAAGTTCGAGACACATGATTTCCCACACACAGTGATACTGACTATCCATAATCAGTCTTTAGCTTTCCAAATATATGTAAATTCTGTCCTTCAGGATTCCCTCCAACAACCTGACCACCAGTGACGTCAGGCTCACCGGTCTATAGTTCTCTGGCTTTTCTTGACCACCTTTCTTATATAGTAACATCACATCAGTCAACCTCCAGTCTTCTGGCAGCTCACCTGTGACCATCGATGATACAAATATCTCAGTAAGAGGCCCAGCAATCTCTTCTGTAGCTTCCCACAGAGTTCTAGGGTACACTTGATCAGGTCCTGGGGATTTATCCACCTTTATGCGTTTAAGACATCCAGCACCACCTCCTCTGTAATATGGACATTTTTTTTCAACATGTCACCATCTATTTCCCCACATTCTCTACCCTCCATATCCTTCTCCAAAGTAAACACTGATTCAAAATGCTTGTTTATTATTTCTATCATCTCCTGCAGTTCCACACATAGGCTGCCTTGCTGATCTTTAAGGGGCCCTATTCTCTCCCTAGTCACCTTTTGTTGTTAATGCATTTACAAATCCCTTTGGAACTTAAATCTTACGATACAAGAAACTGTTCCAGTTCCTAGAAACACAAATCCACGTAGTGCTGCATGCACTCAGAATCCAATATCCACTCTCTCCAAGCATTGTACTACAGGTAGACAATCCTTTATCTGAAATTCCAAATTCCAAAGTCCAAATTTTTTTTTCCTGAAGTTTTCTTCTCATTAACAAGGTTGTTTGGTGTTCAAACAGTTAATGCAACTCCACACCCATTCGACCCATGTCACTCAGATGTGACGTAGCAGCGTAGTCCAGCACTGGCAGGCGCCGATTCTATCTTAGTGTTCATAGTAATCACCAGTGGGTCTGCTCTTCGGTAATTTTTCTTTTTATTTTACTATGAAAATGTCATTTAATCCTTCAACCAAAAAATTCTAAAATCCGAAAAACAGCTGGTCCCGAAGATTTCAGATAAAGGACTGTCTACTTGTACTTGCAATTTCTTAGCATTAAGGAACTTGTATAGAAATAAAAATCAACTTATTTGTGAAAACCTTGAAGGAAAAACAGTACCTTACTTCATTACTTAAAACAAAGATATGGGTTTGCTTTTAAGCACTTCTCCCAATTAAGTTCCCTCAGATTCTGGGTTGCTGTGTAAAATCAGTTTGAGCATCCAGGTTGTTTTTTCTCGCAATTTGATAATGTCAGAATGGTTTTTGAAGACCAGCAGAACTTTGTCATGTGTATTACACTTCCTACATTGGTTTCAAGAAATCAATTGCTGATCCTTGGATAAATCAGTAAAAGTTAAACTCAGGACAGAGTTTCTACACTTTCAGGTACTTAATTCAAGTGCACTTACATCCTTACTTTCAAACTGCATAGATTTCACATTTTATACCTTATTTCAAGCTTAACAGTTAAGCAACTGCTAGTCTCACTTACCAAATCCATTGCTTACTGTAGGAGATGGAAAATTCCTTAAATAAAAAGATTCTGTAACACGAGTAAAATAGCAGCCAAATGAAATACTGCTGTTTTAGAAAGTCAAATGCTCAAATGTTTAGCCCTGAACTTTGATAATGATAAATTAAAATCAATTAAGTAATTTCAGTAAATGCAGAAACATTTGCTTACTTTTCAAGAACTTGTCACTGCATTAATATTGAAGTAATATGAAAGATTTCAGGCTCTACAACCTATAAAAATCTTGAACATTTAACCTAAATGGAAATGAGCTACTACTAAGCTGTCTGTACACAAACAGGACCTGATTGTTAAAGATAATTAAACAATTACAAACACAGTATTAGCATCACATCTCATTTTGTCCTTTTCATCAAATTCATTTCTAAATCTGAAGTCTTTCATTTTGAATATAATCTACAAATGTATAAACACCAAGATACTTATTTCAGAGGTGTTAGTGGGGAGTGTGTGTGCCCATGTGTGCGCGAGAGAGTGCGAGACTGAGAGTGTAAGTGAGAGGAGTAGAGTCAGAGTGTGTCTGGCTTGCCATTATATGCAAAGATAGATCGTCTACCATATGAATTGCTTTTTTCCCCCAAAGACAAACAAGATTCTCAGCATCTCTGCCCTTACAGCATATCTTTTTTTAGATCCTGAAAACTGTTCAATACCCACAGTAAGAAGAATCAATACAAAATTAACAAATACCACCCCCCACTCCCATATCCCTTGTAGCAAGTGGGGTATCAGATTGTAGCAGGTTTTCCTTTTACCCCTCAACTGCATAATCTTTTGTCATCCAAACTTGCATCCATACCTTTGTACATGTGCCATTAGGAGTGGCTGTGCATGGCTGAGGTTGCTGCAGCTGTTGATGAGTATTACTGGATGATAAAGTCTGCCTGTGCACCTGGTGGCAGCAGTGGACCGTCGAGTGGTGACTTTTTTCTGTTGGTGATCTGTGCGGATTGGCAATGCCATCCCCTTCTGCCATTGTTCTCACTGAATCATCAGCCACTCCTCCTTTATGCGTCTGACATTCATCTTGTCCCACCTGAAGTATCAAATAAAAGACTTACTTTAAACTAATTTCTCACCACAAATGCAGTGTAGACATCACAAGTCAGTAAAATATACTTAAAATTCCATCAGCTTAAAATAATATGACCATGTTGCACATACAATTCAAGTTAAAATAAACTGCAGTTGAACAGGGAGGAAAAAGATGAGCACTTGCTATCAAGTTCCATTTTAACAGTGACTACATCAGCATTGCATCTTACCATACTTAAAGCCTAAGCAACATAAGACTGTTTATCTCCAAAAATTGAAAACAATAGTACAACAACTAAAGAAAACATGCCATTATCCTTTCATGTTATTCCCTTTAGGTCATCCAATATCACAGCTCTGGTACAGAAAAACCACTAACCAAATAGACATTGCTACAGTACTTGCCCAGTTTATGGATTGGGGCATCACTATATCTGCAACTACAGACACATTGCCAGTGCACCACCAAAAAGAAGCTTATGCCCAAAACGTCGATTCTCCTGTTCCCTGGATGCTGCCTGACCTGCTGCGCTCTTCCAGCAACACATTTTCAGCACCACCAAAAAGTGTCTACCCCTTTAATGTTTTATTTTAAAACAATAGACACATTGCAACAATTCTTTCAAACAATCAAACACCCTTGTCCTTATTTCTGAAAGTCCATTAGCTACCCAAGTGAAATTTGTAAAAGAAAAAGTTTTCATTATCATGTAAATAAACATAAAAGTAACACAATTGAGAGGGCATTGAATGAATCAAACAATTATCCAATTGACTTTTGAAAGCCACAACTGAATCGGTCTCCACCACAATCAGAGAGAGGCATTTCAGATCCTAACCATTCACTGCAGAAAGACGTTCTTCCTCATGTCATCATTGATAAAAGAAACAATCACTTGAAATCAAAAGCATCTGCCTCTTGATCCTTCTACCAACAGCTTCTCTCTGGCTACTGTCTCCTGACCACTCAAGATTTTCAAGACCTCTGACAAACATTTCCTCAAAGTTCCTTTCTCCAAGGAAAATAGCTTTTCTTATTTATCCACATAACTGAAACTCCTCTTTCCAGGAAAAACTTTTTCCTATGCCTTTACACACCTTCCTAAAGAGGAATGCCCAGCATTGGGACCCACCTGCATTGAGGCCAAATTTTTGTTTCATGTCTATTTATCATGACATTCTTGTTTTTGCACTTTATGCCCCTATTTATGAATCATAGAATGGTGTAAATGCTTTATTAATCCTGCTATCAACATTAATGTGCACAAATATCCAAGTCCATCTGCTCCTGCAACTCCTTGACAGTTATACCCTTCATTTCATACATCCTCTCTTAATTTTTCAGTATTTAGTTAATTGAGATTAATCACTGCAAAAAAATAAGAAATACTTCAAACAGTAGACTAAGATGGATGTTAATTCCCAATTTACTTTCTCCATGACAGTTAACCATCTCTTATCCTGATCCAACTTTATGCATGCTTTGCTTCTCTAAAAGCAAGTAGCTTTGAAGACTAATCCCATCTATTACATATTTGTATTCACTCAATGGACTCAGTTGGAACATTCCTGAGAATACCAAAGACTTTTAAGTAGGAGAAACAGAGTTGCCCACAGCCACTTGATAGCATTAGAAAACATAAAAGGCTAAACAGAAACCTTTTCGAGAGCATAAATTAAAATATTAGGCTTGTTCTGATATCTTACACTGAAGAAGATAACCCAATAATATGAAATTCCAGTATAAACACTTAAACATTGCAACAGGATGGATGGCTTAAAAACAAACACTGCCAAAAGTCATTAGCCACAATGTAGCCACATATTTTGTCATACTGTGATTCAAATGGCATAGACCGCTTCAAGGAATGCTAATGGCTGGTTACATCTAATTACATAGGAACCTACATTAATGTGAATCACATGATCAGCAACATGAGCCAAAGCAAAATGCAGCACACTCATTGACTTCCTCTAAATGACTGGTCAGGCTTATTCAAAAAAAAAACTGAACACTCTAGAATCATCCTTCTATCAGGTCCAGGGACTTGCCAGCTTTTGGTTCCATTACATTTTCCCCAATCACAATGGTTTTAAATCTCTCTCTCCCTTTCGCATCCAAATGTTCAATTATTCTTGGATTTGCTTTGTGTTTCTACTGTGAAGATACAAAATACTTCTTCAAATTGTCTGCTATTTCCTTGTTTCCCATTATTAATTCCACAATCTCACCCTAAAACATCTGGCATTAATTAAGACAGTAAGCCCTTCACTATGCCACTGTACACTTTTGGCTTTTACTTTTTTTGTACAAATTATGAAAGTGAGAGCTGATGACATTGTAGCAAGAAAATCAGGCCATCTGCAAAGTGAACAAAGTATCGGCATCTTAATTTGAAGGGTTGTGAAATTCAAAACAAAATGTGAAATGTAAACAAGTGGATGAATTGGGCACAGAACAGAGGAGAAAAAGGAAAGAAAGATGGAATTTAGAGAGAGTAAAAGAGATAGAGTGAGGGAAACTGTGTCTCACAAACCTGACTGGGTTTTTTGAGGAAGTAACCAAAAGGACTGATAAAAGCAGAGTGGAAGACGTTGTTTACTTGGACTAAAGTCAAGCCTTTGACAAGATTCCACATGGTAGACTAATTAATAAAGTTAGATCATATGGGATTCAGGGTGAGCTTGCCAATTGAATACAAAATTGGCTTAATGGCAAGCAGCAGCGTGATGGAGGAAGATTGTTTCTGTGGGCTGGAAGCCTGTAACCAGGGGTTGCGCACAAGGCTGCATATGGTGGTTCAGTGGTTAGCACTGCAGCCTCACAGGTTCAATTCCACCCTTGACCATCTATACAGAGTTGGCACATTCTCATTGTTTCTGCATGGGTTTCCTCTGGGTGCTCTGATGCCCTCCACAGTCTAAAGATGAGGGGCACGAATAGCCAGGGTCTTTCTCCTAGGTTGGTAAAGTCCAGAAGTAGAAGGCATAGGTTTAAGCTGAGAGGGGAAAGATTTAAAAAGGACCTAAGGGGCAACTTTTTCCAAACAGAGTGGTGCGTGTATGGAATGAGCTGCCAGAGCAAGTGGTGGAGGCCAGTACAATTACAACATTGAAAAGGCACCTGGATGGGTATATGAATGAGGGGTTTAGGGGGATATGGGCCAAATACTTACAAATGGGACTAAATTAATTTAGGATATCTGGTTGGCACAGGCAAGTTAAACTGAAGGGTCTGTTTCCATGTTGTACAACTCTATGAGTCTATGGGCAAGATAGATGAACTGGCTGTGCTAAATTGTCCTGTGTGTGCAGAGATGTGCAGGAGAGGTGTATTAATCATGGGGGAAGGGGGAAGGGAAGTGGGATGCTCTTTGGAAGGTTGTGTGGGCTCGATGGGCCAAATAGCCTGCTTCTACACTGTCTGAGTTCTAGGATTCTACATTTTCCACAGGAATTGGTGTTGGGTCCACTTTCATTTGTCATTTATATAAACAAATTAGATAAGAATATAGTAAGCATGATTAGTAAGCTTGCGGATGGCATCAAGATTGGAGGTAGTGGACAGTGAAGGAGGGTATCCAAGAGAGGAATGATGATGAGTGATTTGAAAGGGGCACAGGACAGGTACTTGAGGAAAATAAACCAGCGGAGCTTTAGGAATACAGTGAATTAATCAGCCTGTATGGATTGCTCTACATAGTGTTTTGTAAATGTTTTAATTGCTGTCAAGTTTGCAACCCATAATTGCAGAATCATGTGGGAGCCGCTGATGTTACCCAAGTTGATGTCGCCAGTTCTGCAGCATCTGAACAAAAACAATTCAGTAGTTAATCAGTTTGCTTTCCAATAGCTATTATATTGGAGTACAGTTTTAACTACAGCAGAAGTTAAAAGTAAAACTAAGGCAATTATAGCCTGATGTTAAGGTCAGCCAGACAGTTGCCATCCCATGATATCATTATTACTTTTCAGCATCTGGATTGATTCCCAGACATACCATTAGACACTGTAGATGCACATTAGTTTTGCCTCTTGGTGCATGCTCCAGACTCTGCAATTTCACTGTTTCGTTCTCAGTTGTACTTAGTGACTGGATCAGGGTTTACCCAATAAATGCATTTTATTTGTCACTTTTACTGTGGAGGGAGTGAGCTAACAAGCTTGCAGCTACACCACGGACAATCTAGGCTCAAGTTGCAAACTGGCTCCAGCAGGTCAAAATATTCCAAATTCATATGGTCTCTGCAATCCTTATTCTTATTTCCAATGATCAATTTTCTACAGTTCTGCTTGCCTGCTATAATCAGAAGTGCAAAGGACATTGCTGCAACCAGTGTTAAGAGGGTTTAAATGGGCATAAAACTGGCTAAGAGTTTAATCTTGATGAATACCCTAAACATTCCTGTGGATCCCATCTTAAGATGCTGAGCAAATGGCATTACAGAAAATGAACCAGAGAACCTCTGATACAGATGAGAAAGAGAAAGACTGGGATGATGGAAAAAACAGTCAGAAGAGGCTGAGGCAATGGCATTCAGGACTTAGCTCTAAGTTTACTTCAGAAGTGAGCAGACAACTGTGCTTTTGTATAAATGAGAACATTCGAGATATTTTATGGAAAGGATTAAACTTTATAATCTAAAAGCAGAATACTGCGGAAGCTGGAAGTTTTTTTTAAAATGTAGGGAATTCTCAGCAGGTTACATATATAGGCAACTTAGAGGCGAACAAAGTTAAAACATTGCTCTGTGACCTTGCTTCAAATCAGTTTTTTTTAAGATTGGATAGTGAGGCCAAGAATATGAACAAAGAAAGGACTAAGGATGGAGACAAAGCAAAGATGTAAGGGTGGCTGATGTCACTTATAAAACACATCCTAATTACAACTCTTAAATATTACAAAATTTGTCCCAAATAGCATTCTGACAAGCATTTTATAGGCATCAGCAACAATTAGATAGTATAAAAGCAAGGTGTTATGCTGGAATTATGGAAATCATTAGTTAGACTGTGACTCAAGTACTGTGCAACTCTGGTCGTCTCATTACATGTATGTAATTCTACTCAGGAGGGTAGGGAGAAGATTTAACAGGATGTAATCTGGATAAGGAAAACGCAGTTATTATACCAGATTTCGTAGACTGAAGCCGAGGGGAGGTTCAATTGGGAATTACTGAATTCAAAGTGCCATGATACAGTGGAAGGAATGGCCCAAGACCTTAGCATACAAGTTGGCATCAAGGGCCATAAAGTTAGATGTGACTGGCAGAAATAGTAGAGATGAGGGTAAGGTATTTTGTTCAGAAAATGATTGGGGGTTGGAACTCACTGCCTGTAAGGGTGACAGAGGCTGAAACACTTAACTCATTTAAAAGGCAATATTATTACAATAATTATAATTACTATATTTATCTATAGTCTTACTATATAAACTTACCTAAAATTAGTGATATCGTTGACAGTGAAGAAGGTTATCTAAAATTACAAAGGGATCTTGATCAACTGGGTCAATGAGCTGAGGAGTTGCAGATGGACTTAACTTGGATAAATACGAGGTATTATATTTTGGTAAAAGAAACAAGGGTAGGACTTACACAATTAAAAGTAGGGCCTTGGATAGTTTGGGAGAACAAAGAGACCGAGCGGCTCAGGTAGATCATTCTTTGAAGTTTGCGTCACATATAGATAGGTTGGTTAAGAAGGTGTTTAGCACGCATGCCTTCACTTCTCATATTGATGACTGTAGGAGTGGGACCATTATATATTATGTTGAGGTTGTACAGGACATTGGTACGGCCTCTTCTGGAGTTACGTGTCCAGTTTTGGTTGCCATTTCATTCCTGATGAAGGGCTTTTGCCCAAAACGTCGATTCTCCTGCTCCTTGGTTGCTGCCTGAACTGCTGTGCTTTTCCAGCACCACTAATCTAGAATCTGGTTTCCTGCATTTGCAGTCCTTGTTTTTACCTGCCGTTTTATCGTGTGACGATGCCCCTTTAACAAGGTTATTTTGTCCTCGTTTTTTTTTCCCCAAGAGAGGTTGTAAAGACAGAGGTGCTGAAATGTCTGGGCTAGAGCCTAGTTTAACAACGGCAGTTCTCCCAGTTGCATTTTGTTTGTAGTTTCTTTTCGTTGAGAGTGGGAAGCTGTTTGCAGTCCAGAGAAAGGTTCCAAGCTTCTACACAGACAGTGTTTTGTGTGTGGAATGAAATCTCAGAGGAAGTGGTACAGTTACAACATTTAAAACACATTTAATTAAGCACATGAATAAGAAATTTTTGGAGAGTTAGGTCTGCAGGAAGTGTGACTGGCTGCAACTTCTCACAGACTGTGTTATTCTGCTGGAGTACATTTGGATGCGGGCGCAGAGAGTTTGATGGACACTAGTTACAGGGAGGTGGTCACACCACAGGTTCGGTCCAGGAGAGGCAGGCAGGTCGTGGATGAGTCTCCTGCAGATATTCCTCTAACAGGTATATCATTTTGGATAGGCAAAAGTGAGGACTGCAGATGCTAGAAGCCAGAGTTTAGATCAGAGTGGTGCTGGAAAAGCACAGCAGGTCAGGCAGCATTCGAGGAGCAGGACAAGTGCGTATGCGTGTGCACGTATATATGTATGTGTGCACGCACCCGCGTGCGGTCTAGCCTCTCAGGGCAGTTGCCCCCACCCCCGCCTGCAACAGCCAGGCTCTGCTTTACAGCAATAGTGGTAGGTGAATAGTGACGGACAGAGGGGACGAGGGAGAGATAGAGTGCAGGGGAGAGAAAGTGAGAGTCGGGAGCATATGGAGAGAGAGTGTGCAGGGTAAGTGGGATAGAGTAGTGAGACAGTGGGGATGAGTGAGAAATCATGGGAGAAGAGAGAGCATGGGGGAGAGAGGGAGTCGGGATGGAAGGAGAGAACGTGAGGGTTGGGGTAGAGAGAGTGAGGTCGAGACCCACAGACACAGGGAGGGGGGGCGAGATATCGAGTGGGAGGGGGAGAGTGAAAGGGAGAGGGAGGGGCAGTGATTGGGATGGCATAGAGA
>NC_057723.1:76839999-76844862 GCF_004010195.1 Chiloscyllium plagiosum
GGGGAGGGGACCAGGGAGGGGGGAATTGCGTTACTAAACAGGAAGAATGTTATATCTGCACTCAGAAAGGATATAGTGAGAGCACTCATTCACTGAGTAGAGCAGAGCTTAATCATAAGATGGCTGCAATCTCTCTATGATTATACCATACTCACACCCCAACAGTCACAGAGACAGAGATAGAACACAGAACAGTACAGCATAGATGTTTGCTTATTCTCGGTCAAGTCGGCATAAGGATAGAGCAAGGATTGGTTATTTTAAAAGGCATTTGACAAGTCACGAGGTCTGGGTGAGATCTATCCCAGGTTACTGAGGGAAGCGAGAGATAAAATAGCTGGGGCCTTAACAGATACCTTTGAACATGGGAGAGGTCCTGGAGGACTGAAGAATTGCTAGTATTGTCCCCTTGTTTAAGACAGGTAGCAGGAATGATCCAAGTATTTATAGCCTGGTGAGCTTAACATCAGTGGTAGGGAAGGTGCTCAAGAAGAAACTGAGGGATAGGATCTACAGAAGAACCTCGATTACCCAAACATCAATGATCCGAATAAGATCTCAAAGGTCGCGTAAAAAACCTATCCATTATCCGAACTCTCGGTTATCCAAACAAAATACTCCCCGCCCATCTCATTCAGATAATCGAGGTTGTTCTGCACTTCCATTTGGAAGAAAATTGGCTCATCGGTAATAGGCAGCATGGTTTTACCAACTTAACAGAATTCTTTGAGGAAGTGACAAAGTTTATTGATGAGGGAAAGGCTGCAGATGTTGTATAAATGGACTTTAATAAGGCATTTGATAAGGTTCCCCATGGTAGGCTGAGGGAGAAAGTGAAGTCGCATGGGGTCCAGGGTGTACCAGTTGGATGGGTAGAGAACTGGCTGGGCAACAGGAGATAGACAGTAGTAGTGGAAGGGTGCATCTCAAAATGGAGACCTGTGACTAGTGGTGTTCCACAGGGATCCATAATGGGGCTACTGTTGTTTGTGATATAATAAATGATCTGGAAGAAGATATGTGGTCAGATTAGCAAGTTTGCAGATGACACGAAGATTAATGGAGTAGTGGATAGTGAAAGGGACTGTCAGAGAATGTAGCAGAATATAGATAGATTGGAGAGTTAGGCGAAGAAATGGCAGATGGAGTTCAATCTCTGCAAATGCGAGGTGATGCATTTTGGAAGATCCAATTCAAGAACAAACCGTACAGTAAATAAAAAAGCCCTGGGCAAAACTGATGTACAGAGAGATCTGGGTGTTCAGGTCCATTATTCCCTGAAGATGGCAACGCAGTTCGATAGAGTGGTCGATGAGGCATATGGCATGCTTTCCTTCATTGGACGGGGTGTTGAGTATAAACGTTGGCAGGTCATGTTACAGTTATATATGACTTTGGTTCGGCCACACTTAGAATACTACATATAATTCTGGCCGCCACATTACCAAAAATATATGGCTGCTTTGGAGAGGGTGCAGAGGAGGTTCTCAAGGATGTTCCCTGGTATGGAGGGAGCGAGCTATGAAGGGAAGTTGAGTAGACTAGGATTATTTTCATTAGAAAGACAGAGGTTGAGGGGGGACCTGATTGAGGTCTACAAAATCATCAGAGGTGTAGACAGGATGGATAACAAGAAGCTTTTTCCCCCCAGAGTGGGTGACTCAATTACTCTGGGTCATGAGTTCAAGGTGAGGGGGGAAAAGTTTAAGGGAGATATGCGTGGAATGTTCTTTACGCAGAGGGTAGTGGGTACCTGGAGCGTGTTGCCAGCAGAGGTGGTAGAGGCGGGCACAATAGCATCATTTAAGATGTATCTCGACAGATACATCAATGGACAGGGAGAAGAGGGATACAGATCCTTAGAAAATAGGCAACAGGTTTAGATAGAGGATTTGAATCGATGCAGTCTTGGAGGGCCGAAAGGTTGTTCCTGTGCTGTAATTTTCTCTGTTCTTTGTACATACCCTCCAGTCCAGGCAGCAGCCTGGTAAATTTTCCCTGCACCCTCTCTAAAGCTTCCACATTCTTCCTATAATGAGGTGACCAGAACAGAAGACAATATTCCAAGTGTGGTCTAACCACGGCTCTATAGAGCTGCAGCATAACCTCACGGCTCTTAAACTCAATTCCCCTGTTAATGAAAGCCAACATACCATATGCCTTCTTAACAATCCTCTCAACTCGAGTGGCAACTTTGAAGCATCTATGGGCCTGGACCCCAAGATCCCTCTGTTCCTCTACACTGCCAAAAATCCTGCCTTTAACCCTGTATTCTGCAGTTAAATTCAACCTTCCAAAATGAATCACTTCACACATGTCCAGGTTCAACTCCATTGCTACTTACTCGGCCCCGTTCCGCATCAATGCCCCATTTCAACCTACAACAGCCCTCCACACTATCCACAACTCCATCAACCTTTGTGTCATTGGCAAACTTACTAACCCACTAACTCACCCTTCCACTTTCTCATCCAAGTCACTTTTAAAAATCACAGAACAGAGGTCCCAGAACCGATCCCTGCGGAACACCACTGGTCACTAAGCTCCAGGCTAAATACCACCACCTTCTGTCTTCTATGGGCCAACCAATTCTGTATCCAGACAAGTCAGATTTCTCTGTATCGCATACTTCCTTATTTTCTATATGAGCCTGCTGTGGGGAACCTTATCAAACACCTTGCTAAAATCCATGTACACTACATTCACTGCGCTACCTTCATCAATGTTTTGTCACATCCTCAAATAATTCAGTAAGGTTTGTAAGGCATGACCTGCCCCTCACAAAGTTATGCTGCCTATTTCTAATAAAACTATTGTTTCCCAAGTAATCATAAATCCTGTCTCTCAGAATCCTCTCTAATAATTTGTCCACCACCAATGTAAGACTGACTAGTCTGTAATTCCCAGAATTATCACTATTCCTTTTCTTGAGCAACGAAATAACATCTGCCACCTCCAATTATCTAGCACTACTCCAATAGACAGTGAGGATGCAAAGATCATTGCCAAAGGTGCAATCTCTTCTCTAGTAAACTAGGGTATGTCCATTTGGCCCAGCGGATTTATCTATCCACAGGTTTTTCAAAATCTTCAGCACATCCTCCTACTTAATATAAACCTGTTGGAGCATATCAGTCTGTTTCATACTGACCTCACAAATATCACGTTCCCTCTCAGTAGTGAATACTGAAGCAAAGTATTCACTCAGGACCCCCCTTACCATCTCGGACTTCAGGCACAAGTTCCCTCCACTATCCCTGATCGACCCTCTCCTCACTCTGGCCATCCTCTTGTTCCTCACATAAGTGTAGATTGCCTGAGGGTTTTCATTAATCCTACCCACTAAAGCCTTTTCATGTCCCCTGCTAGCTCTCCTAAGTCCATTCTTCATTTCCTTCTGGGCTATCTTGTAATCGTCTAAAGCCCCATCTGATTCTTGCCTCCTCATCCTTAAGCTTCCTTCTTTGTCTTGACTAGATATTCCACATCTGTTGTCACCCACAATTCCCTCAGCTTACCATCTCTTCCTTTGCTCAGTGGGACAAACCTGTCCAGGACTATCAGCAAGTGCTCCCTAAACAACCTCCAAATCACTGTCGTGCATTTCCTGGAGAACATCTGCTCCCAATCTAGGCGCCCCAGTTCCTGCCTAATAGCATTACAAATCTACGCCCCCCCACCAATTAAATACTTTCCCATACTGTCTGCTCCTGACACTCTGCATGACTATAGTCAAGGTAATGGAGTTGTGATCACTATCACCGAAATGCTCTCCCCACAGAGAGATCTGACACCTGGTATGATTCGTTGCCAAGCACCAAATCCAATATGGCCTCCTCTCTAGTTGACCTATCTATATATTGGGTCAGGAATCCTTCCTGGACACCTGACAAAAACGTCTCCATCTAAACTATTTGAAATGAAGAGGTTCCAATCAATATGAGGGAAGTTACAGTCACCCAGACAACAACCCTGTTACTTCTGCACATTTCCAAAATCTGCCTCCCAATCTGCTCCTTCATGTCCCTGTTGCTATTAGGGGGCCTGCAGAAAACTCCCAAGTGATTGCTCCTTTCCTGTTTCTAACTTCCACCCATACTGACACTATTGACAAACCCTCCTCGATGACCTCCCTTTCTGCAACTGTGACAGTACCCCTGATTACCTCCCCCCATCCCACCACCAATTTCCCTTTGAAACATCACAATCCTGGAACATCCAACAACCAGTCCTGCCCCTGCGACATCCAAGTCTCCATAATGGCCCAAACATCATTGTTCCAAGTACTGAGCCATGCTCTAAGTTCATTACCCTTATTCCTGATACTTCTTGCATTAAAATAGACACACTTCAACCCATCACACTGACTGTACATTTGCCCTATCAACTGTACATTTGCCCTATCAACTGTCCATCCCTCCTCACAGACTCTCAGCATGCTATACCTGGCTGTTCACTACCTCTCACCCACTTCAACCTCTCACCCTCGCAACGTGCAGCCCTCCGCACCAACCCCAACCTCACTATCAAACCGGCAGACAAGGGAGGCGCGGTGGTAGTTTGGCGCACCGATCTTTACATTGCTGAGGCTAAACGCCAGCTCGCGCACACCTCCTCCAACTGCCCTCTTGACCATGACCCCACCTCCGAGGAGAAAGTGAGGTCTGCAGATGCTGGAGATCAAAGTTGAAACTTTATTGCTGGAACAGCACAGCAGGTCAGGCAGCATCCAGGGAACAGGAGATTCGACGTTTCGGGCACAGGCCCTTCTTCAGGAATGGAGAAGAAGGGCCTGTGCCCGAAACGTCGAATCTCCTGTTCCCTGGATGCTGCCTGACCTGCTGTGCTGTTCCAGCAATAAAG